>NC_133326.1:13843553-14120306 GCF_042186555.1 Aquarana catesbeiana
TTGAGAAAACAAAGTCCGCTGGAGCCCACACACAATCGAATTGTCCGACGAAATCCCGTCCGCCGGGCAAAGTCTGCCGTAAAGTCCGCTCGTGTGTACGCGGCATAATAGTTGTCCTGTGGACAGATTCTCCCACCTGAGCTGTGGATCTCTGCAGCTCCTCCAGAGTTACCATGGACCTCTTGGCTGCTTCTCTGATGAATGCTCTTCTTGCCCGGCCGGTCAGTTTAGGTGGACGGCCATATCTTGGTAGGTTTGCAGTTGTGCCATACTCTTTCCATTTTCGGATGATGGATTGAACAGAGCTCCATGAGATGTTCAAAGCTTGGGATATTTTTTTTATAACCTAACCCTGCTTTAAACTTCTCCACAACTTTATCCCTGACCTGTCTGGTGGGTTCCTTGGCCTTCATGATGCTGTTTGTTCACCAAGGTTCTCTAATAAATCTCTGAGGGCTTTACAGAACAGCTCTATTTATACTGAGATTAGGTTACACACAGGTGGACTCTATTTACTAAGTAGCTGACTTCTGAAGGCAATTGGTTCCACTAGATTTTAGTTAGGGGTATCAGAGTAAAGGGGGCTGAATACAAATGCACACCACACTTTATACATATTTATTTGAAAAAAATTTGAAAACCATTTATCATTTTCCTTCCACTTCACAATTATGTGCCACTTTGTGTTGGTCGATCACATAAAATCCCAATAAAATACATTTACGTTTTTGATTGACAAAATGTGGAAAATTTCATCTCAGGCTTGCGAAGTTGGCTACAACATCATTTGAGAACCTTTGTGGAGAGACCTCTAGAGATAAGGGGACTATTTCAACCTTATATCAATACCTTGACGACCACAATAGTACAGCCAAACCAACGGCTATGCTGGGATGGGAAGCGGAGACTGACCAGGAGATCTCGGCGGAGGATTGGTATGACATGGTCTCCAATATGCACAAATGCACACGCTCCATCACTATTAAAGAGACAGTTGTCAAGCTACACATCCGCTGGTATTGCACCCCCTTTAGGTTGCCATAAAATGTACCCACTAGTTCCCGACTCTTGTTTCAGGGGCTGTCACGACAGGGGTACTCTTCTTCATACGTTCTGCAGCTGTTCGGTGACGAAACCCATATGGCAGCGAACCTTCTCGATGGAGCTCCAAATAACAGGTGTACCTGTGACCTTGATGTATCAAATGTGCATCTTATTTGTGAAGCTTCCGGAGGTCCCCCCCCCCATTGGCTCACACACTTTTTAGTGCCATCCAGTGGGCGATTGTCCTAAACTGGCGATGTCCCTCTGTTCTATGGTCACAGGTGCTCCATCGCATGGAATCCATTATTGATGGAAAAGGGTACATCACATCCTCATGGATTCCATGCACATCTTTGAACGCAAGTGGGCAAATTGGTCGCCTTACCAGATGTAATCTGTACTTGGAGGTTTTTCCGTTTTTTTTGTTTTTTTTCCCCATTTGCGCTTATTAGATGAACTGGTAATTCTGGAAGTAGACACGTTCAATACTGTCGATTCAATTAGTTTGGAAAATTTCTGTCTAGAGCAGCGGTTCTCAACCTGGGGGTCGCGACCCCCTGGGGGGTCGATTGCCCATTCTCCAGGGGGTCGCGAATGCTGGCCGAGACAGACCCGAAGTTACTGCCTGAGTCCGTCCGTCTTGGCCAGCGAGATGTCACTTCCTGGAGAGGAGGGACTACACGGAAGTGACGTTCCGTCGCCGCCATCTTGGTACTCTCGTCCGCAGTAAGGTTTAGACTTAGAAGTCGGCAAGCGGACATCTTTGTACACCCACCGAAATCCGCTTGCTGCGGACGAGTGTACCAAGAGGGAGGCAACGAAACTTGCTGAAGAAGAAGAACACCTGTGACTTCTGGTAAGTCAGACACACAGGAAAAGCTGACAAGACAACATTTTTTTTATTATGGAGATATATATATATATATATATATATATATATATATATATATATATATATATATATATATATATCTCCATAATAAAAAAAATGTTGTCTTGTCAGCTTTTCCTGTGTGTCTGACTTACCAGAAGTCACAGGTGTTCTTATATATATACGTCGTATATATATATATATATACGTCCCAGTTGGTTCCTCAAAAGTAGTTATTCCGTGCCAGTGCTAGATACATGTTTGGAAGCTATACACTTTGTGTATCTAGCACTGGCACGGAATAACCACTTTTGAGGAATCAACCGCAACGTTTATATATAAATCAGTGGTGGGGGCGCAAACAAACTGAAACAATCAGAAAAAACCCCCCATTAAAACGCTGCAACTGTGCCATCAAATGCAGCCACTGTGCCCATCAATTGTCGCCACTGTGCCAGCAAACGCCCTGCCACTGTGCCATCAAATGCAGCCATTGTGCCCATCAATTGTCGCCACTGTGCCAGCAAACGCCGCCACTGTGCCATCAAATGCAGCCACTGTGCCCATCAATTGTCGCCACTGTGCCAGCAAACGCTTCCACTGTGCCATCAAACACAGGAACTGTGCCCTTTAATTGTTGCCACTGTGCCAAACGCAGCCACTGTGCCCATTAATTGTCGCCACTGTGCCAGCAAACGTCGCCACTGTGCCCATCAATTGTCGCCACTGTGCCATCAAACACAGCCACTGTGCCCAACAATTGTCGCCACTGTGCCAGCAAATGCCGCCACTGTGCCATCAAATGCAGCCACTGTGCCCTTTAATTGTTGCCACTGTGCCAAGGGCAGCCACTGTGCCCATCAATTGTCGCCACTGTGCCAGCAAATGTTGCCACTGTGCCAGCAAACGTTGCCACTGTGCCATCAAACGCAGCTACTGTGCCATCAAATGCAGCCACTGACCCCTTTAATTGTTGCCACTGTGCCAAACGCAGCCACTGTGCCCATAAATTGTCACCATGGTGCCAGCAAACGTTGCCACCTGTGCCATCAAATGCAGCCACTGTGCCCTTTAATTGTTACCACTGTGCCAAACGCAGGCACTGTGCCAGCAAACGTCCCACTGTGCAGCCACTGTGCCCATCAATTGTTGCCACTGTGCCAGCAAACGCCGCCACTGTGCCAGCAAACGCGACCAGCAAAAATAATTTTACTGTTAGGGGTCCCCACAACTTGGGAAATTTTATCAAGGGGTCACGGCACTAGGAAGGTTGAGAACCACTGGTCTAGAGCATGTTTTCCATGTAGTCATTCTTCTTATCTTGCAGAAGCAACTCTGTTACTTTATTCAGAACATTTTCTTTTTTTATTTACGTTATCTTATTATTTTACCTACTTAATGTTACAATGAGAGCTGTATACCTGTAAAATCACACATTGGTTCTTGAATGTACACTTTATTCTCTCTGTGCATTTATATTTTTGTACTTGCTTGAATACGTTAATAAAAACGTTTTTAAACGAAAAAAAAAAAATGTCGAAAATTTCAAGAAGTATAAATACTTTTTCAAGGCACTGTACGTTGTGTTTTTTTTTTTTTTGCATTAAAATTCATTAACCACTTCAGCCCCGGAAGGATTTCCCCCCTTCCTGACCAGAGCCCTTTTTTGCGATTCGGCACTGCCTCGCTTTAACTGACAATTGCACGGTCGTGCAACCTTGCACCCAAACAAAATTGACGTCCCTTTTTCCCCAGAAATAGAGCTTTCTTTTGGTGGTATTTGATAACCTCTGCGGTTTTTATTTTTTGCGCTAAAAACAAAAATTTTAAGAAAAAAAAAAAAGCAATATTTTTTACTTTTTGCTATAATAAATATCCCAAAAAAATATATAAAAAAACAAATTTCTTCCACAGTTTAGGCCGATATGTATTCTTCTACATATTTTTGAAGAAAAAAAAAAATCGCAATAAGCGTAAATTGATTGTTTTGTGCAAAGGTTATCGCATCTACAAAACAACGGAAAATTGTATACTCACCTTTCCGTAATTTTCCTTTCCTGTCGCATCTCATGGCAGCATACACCTATGGGTTGTGGCTCCGCCCCCGCAACCTGACAGGACCGCGTAGCTATTAAAGTCTGAGAGAGCCCCTGCCCCAGCATTCTCCGTGTATATATACCTCACCTCAGATGGGTGGGCATTTGTATGCTGCCATGAGATGCGACAGGAAAGGAAAATTACGGAAAGGTGAGTATACAATTTTCCTTTTTCCTGTCGCATCATGGCAGCATACACCTATGGGGAATAACTCGCAAACTGGGTGGGTATGAGCAAAAGATAAGTTTTTTATTTAGAAGGTATTGAGGAGTTAGCCTGAATAATTGCTCTCCCAAATTCTACCGTGGACAATCTAGCGGAGTCCACTTTATAATGAGAGATAAAAGTGGTTTTCGAAGACCAAGTGGCTGCTTTGCAGATGGTTTCGGCTGATACCCTGCAGTAGGCCGCCCAGGAGGTCGCCATTGCCCTTGTGGAGTGTGCCCTTAAGCCCTCAGGTACTCGTGCATTGTTAGATGCGTAAGCTCTCTTAATGATCTTCACCAACCATGCTGCAATGGTGCGAGAGGTTGCTGCTTGTCCTCTTCTAAACCCATGAGGAATGACCAGTAGGTCCTCTGTCTTCCTTAAATTGCTGGTTGCCAGGAGGTAGGCCTGGATATTCGACTTTATGTCAAGCGGATGTGGATCACCCTGTTCTGTGGATAGGGTGGGGAGACATAGTTCTTGGTTAAAGTGGAAAGATGATGACACTTTCGGGATGAAGCGATCCGATGGTTTTAAGACTACTTTGTCTGGATAGAACATCAAGTATGGTTCCTTAGCCTGTAAGGCCTGAATTTCCGATACCCTTTTAGCTGATGTAATTGCTATTAGGAAAGTGACTTTGAGAGTTAGGTCCCACAGGGAAACATTCTCTAACGGAAAAAATGGCTCATGGGATAAGGCTTCCAACACTACTGAAAGATCCCATGTCGGGAAGGAAGGTTTCCTAGGTGGTCTCAGCTTTAGGCAAGCCTTCTGAAATTGGATGATGAGAGGTTCTTGAGCCCATTTCACTCCTGTCATAGCGGATAGGGCTGATACATGTACCTTCAGGGTACTAGACCTAAGACCTTTATCTAGACCTAACTGGAGAAACTCGAGGATCTGAGGAACTGATGGAGATGCCGGGTTCCAGGATTGCTGTTGTGCGACTAAGAGAAAACTCTCCCAGACCCTTTTATAGGTTTTATTGGTCGTGGATTTTCTGGCCTGGAGGAGAGTGTCTATCACTTTCTGGGAGCAACCTTGGACTAAGAACCTAGTCCTTTCAATCTCCATGCTGTTAGATGAAGCCTCTCCGGAAATGGGTGAAGGAATTGCCCCTGCGACAGTATATCCGCTGTCATTGGGAGTGTCAGTGGTTCTGCTGTGCTCAATTGGAGGAGCGTCGTAAACCATGGTCGTCTCGGCCAAAATGGGAGGACTGCTAGCACTGTGGCTTTCGACCTCTTTAGTCTGAGTAAGAATCTCGGAATGAGTGGTGTTGGCGGAAATATGTACCCCAAACGGAAGTTCCAGTCGTGTTGTAGGCAATCCGTGCCTTCTGCCGATGGGAAAGGAATTCTGGCTAGATATCTCTGGCATTTCATGTTGACCGGTGTTGCCGCCAGGTCTATATCCGGTATCCCCCAGGTCTGGGTTATGAGGGTAAAGGCTTGGTGACTTAAGGCCCACTCGTTGTTTGATACAAAGGTCCGACTTAGAGAGTCGGCTAGTTGATTTTGGACTCCTGGGACATACGCTGCCGTTAATCCCGACAGGTTCAGCTGTGCCCACTCGAAGACTGGACGGACTTCCCGCATCATGGAGCGACTCCTGGTGCCCCCCTGCCTGTTGATATAGGCAACTGCCACTCTGTTGTCCAATTTTAGCAGGACCTCTTTCCCCCTGAGGAGGGGGCTGAAGGCTAACAGAGCTTGGAAAGCTGCTTTCATCTCCAATATATTTGAAACCACGTTCTGTGTTCTGAATGTCCAAAGGCCCTGGACTGCGTGATGGCGGTAGTGTGCCCCCCAGCCCTTCAGGCTGGCGTCTGAAGTGATTATTTCCTGAGGAAGAGGGACTATATGCCTGCATCTCTTCAGATTGTTCAATCTGGTCCACCACCAGAGTGATTGTTTTATTTCTTTCTGGACTGCGATCGGCTGAGACAATGATACCCCGTTCCATTGTTTTAACAATGATGCTTGCAGAGGTCTGGTGTTCCATTGGGCCCATTGTACCATTGGGATGGTTGCTGAGAATGACCCCAGTATGCTGAGGTACTCCCGGGCTGGTAGTGTGGTAGAGGCTAATAACTTTCTTGCCTTCTGAATGAGGCTGGGAATTTTTTCCTGCGGAAGTTCCACCGTATTGAGACGGGTGTCTAGTTCCGCCCCCAGGAATATCATTCTCTGAGTGGGCTGCAGATTGCTTTTCCCCCAGTTTATGATCCAGCCGAAGTTTTGTAGGGTGGTAATCAGAATGGATCGATGCAGTAGAAGGGAATCCTGATTGTCTGCTAGCAAAAGGATGTCGTCCAGGTAATGATGGACCCTCAATCCTTGTTCTCTTAGTAAGGCTATTACTGGCAGTGGGATTTTTGTGAATGTCCTTGGAGCGGTGGAGATCCCGAACGGGAGGCTTCGGAATTGAAAATGATGTAGACCTACCGCAAAGCGGAGAAATTTTTGGAATGAGATGTGAATGGGGACGTGCAGATAGGCGTCTTGTAAATCGACGGAAAGCATCCAATCCCCGATATTCATGGCCCGAAGAATTGACTGGAGGCTCTCCATTTTGAATGTCTCGACTAAGATTGAGCGATTGAGATTCTTTAGATCTAAGACAGGGCGTAGATCCCCCGATTTCTTCTTCACCAGAAACAACGGGGAGTAGAATCCCGTTGACCTTTGGGATATTGGAACTTCCACTATGGCTTCCTTTTGTAACAGGTCTTGGACGTACTTTGTCAGTAGCATCCTTTTTTCCCGAGATGCAGGTAATCTGGTTACAGAGAATTGGTCTCTTGGAGCCCGTGTCTTGAATTTCCATTTGTGGCCGAACTGGACAGTGTCTATCGTCCATGGGTCCTTTATTGTATCCGCCCAGACCTGCTTGAAACTCATGAGTCTGGCCCCCACTAAAGCTGGTTGGGCGGACGCACCTTCAAAAAGACTTTTGTTCCCCTGACGCAGGGGTCTTAGACTTTTGGAGCTTGAGGAATGATGACTGGGGATTCTTCCAGTTCCTCCTATACTCTTTTCCGGGCCTGTAGGATCTTGCCTCTCTGTATTTATCTGGCAGATTTCTTCTAGAAACCGGTGGTCTCTGCTGCCTGGGCCTCCTATCTGAAGGGATGAGTCCCGATTTTCCCCCCGTGACTTTAGAAATAGCCACGTCCAGTTTTTCTCCAAAAAGGTTTACGCCATCAAAGGGTATTTTGCACCAATTGGATTTTGAGGAGGGATCTGCCGACCAGGGTTTTAACCAGAGCGCCCTTCTGGCCATTACTGAGCTTAACATTGCTCTTGAAGTGGTTTTAATTATATCCACAGAGGCTTCTGCGACAAAGTCGCCTGCAAGACTAAGTTCTTGGAGTGCTGAGATAACTTTCTCCTGCACTATTCCTTCCGATACCAGCTTCTCGGCCATCGTGGACCAGCTTGAGATAGCCTTACTGACGGCAGCCAATGCTATTGCTGGCCTGCAAGCGCCACCTGCCGAGAGGTAGGTTCTCTTAAGATCCAGATCGATCTTTCTATCCAGGACGTCTTTGAATGTGACTGCATCCTCTATTGGAAGTGTTACGTGCCTGGCGAGGCGCATTAGGGAGGAGTCGACCACTGGAGGAGATATTAGTGGGTTGACGTTAGGCTCTTTAAGTGGATAGAGTTTTGATAATCTGTTGCTGAGGCCAGTTTTTTTCTCTGGCTTTTGCCACTCATCCTTAATTAGATCCTCAAGTTCCTCAATGAACGGGAAGTTCTCTGGGTCTTTTTTAAGATTTGGAAAGTATTTCCTCACTTTTTGAGGAGTTTCTTTTTCTTCCACCCAGTCGATCGCCTCTTTTACTGACTTCACGAATGGGTCGATCAATGAGAAGTCGAAGCCGGTGGATGCCTCTAGATCATCAGTGTCAGAGAGAGGGTCTGACGTCTTTGATGATGATGGGGCAGTGGATGAGGTACTTTGTATAGGTCTGCTGGCTTCTGGCTCTGCGACTTGTGGTGATGGATCAATCGGTTCTCTTGCCTCTGTTTCTCTGTCCTTAGTTGCCTCAATGAAGCATGTGCGACAGGCCAGTTTGTCTGGAAGTGCTGCAGCACCGCAAATCCAGCAGGAGTTCCCGGGTGGACGGGAAGGCTGGGTGACAGGAGATTTCCTGCGCGCAGGGGATTTTTTGTGGTGGGAGCGACTATGCCTTGATCTTGATCGGCTTCTCCTGCGACTTGATCTGCTCCTCCTGCGACTTGAGCGGCTTCTGCGACTTGAGCGACTTCTGCCGCGCTCTGAGCGACTCTGCCTGTGGCTTGAGCGGCTCCTTCTTGAAGGCTCCCCTCGTCTTGAATGTGACGATCTGGAAGACCTGGTGGGGCTGTTCAATTTAAACAGCATTAGTGAGGGCTCTCTTTTTCCTTCTCTTCATACTTACCCATCATCCCCTCTTACCTAGTAGGCTGGCGATGGTCTACCTGGGCAACGGTCTCCATGAAAGGTGATGAATCAACCTTTAATTATATAGGTGGCTTAGCATGCATGGGATAGCAGATAGTAAACAAGCAAAGAAAAAAGCCATCATAGATCTTACCTGGGCGTGGAGATAGCAAGAGAGAGACAGGGTAGAACAGCTGGGTAGAGTAGCAAAAGAAATCCGGTCAAAATTCCCCCTTACAGGCTCAGGAGAGAAGAGACAAGAAAATGCTGACATTACAGCATTTTTAAACTTGCCGCCGTCCTGGGGTGATGACGTCACGCTCGAGCATGCTCAGATGCGCTCTGAGGCCTCCGACGCCATTTTGGAAGCTGGAAAGTGGGATGTCCTGACAAGCTGGAGCTATGGAGACAGACAGGAGGGGAAGTTATCCACAGGTGCACAGAAAGGAGCTGGAGACCGCTGCGATCCATAAACCTGTTTAAGGTTTGTAATGTATTGTAACATACCCCTGAGACCATCAGAGTGGGGTTCCTTCCATTGAGCTCATTTAGAGGCTGTACAGGATAGGACTTCCACCCAGGAGAGGCTAGAACCTGGCTGGGGCGAATGTTTTAGGTAAGGGATGCATGTTTTCGGTCCTTGACAGGTGAGGAAAAAAAGGAGAATGCTGGGGCAGGGGCTCTCTCAGACTTTAATAGCTACGCGGTCCTATCAGGTTGCGGGGGCGGAGCCACAACCCATAGGTGTATGCTGCCATGATGCGACAGGAAAGTACAATGAGAGCTGTATACCTGTACAATCACACATTGGTTCTTGAATGTACATTTTATTCTCTCTGTACATTTAGATTTTTGTACTTGCTTAAATACGTTAATAAAAACATTTGTAAACAAAAAAAAGTGTCAAAAATTTCAAGAGGTATAAATACTTTTTCAAGGCACTGTGCGTTGTGTTTTTTTTGTTTTTTTTTTTGCATTAAAATTCATGAAAGTGTATTTTTCCCCAAAAAAATTGCGGTTGAAAAACGGCTGCGCAAATACCGAATGACATAAAAAAATTGCAACGATCGCCATTTTATTCTAGGGTCTCTGCTAAAAAAAATATATGTTTGGGGGGTTCTAAGTCATTTTGTTTGGGGGTTCTAAGTAACTTTCTAGCAAAAAATACTGATTTAAACGGAAAAAGTGCCAGTAAATGTCTGGTAAGCCAATGGATATACAGTACAGTGATTTAATTGTTTATAAATGTTTGGATGGTTCTGTCTATTTATCTGTCAGTCGTTTCTCATCTATCAATGTTGAGTAGCAGGCTAATCAGGAACGTCGAACGTAGTTGTGGAATGAGAGATGACCATAAAACATTTGCTGGGTCACACAGTCTTACTCTAGGACAATGCCTCCTAATAGAAGTTCAGCAGCCCATAGTGCTTTGCGTCCACCGACCAGGCACTCACTCCCAGCAGCCTTTTCTGTACGTTCTGTGGGCCTCAGCTAATTTCTCCGGCCTCGATCGTTCTGTTTTGTTTGGGGTTTTGCTGCAGCTAGAGAACATCAGGACCAGACTCTTCTCTGAGTTTCCAACATTCTGGCTGATATTCACCTTTCGGGACAATTAGCTGGAGCTGAGTTTGTGAAGAAGAACGTAGGAAGGACATTCTTGACCAGGGAAGGTAAGCTGGACCTTGGATTTACAAGAGATAAATACAACCAACCCTCGTGTCAGTCGTGAGGTAGGATAGTGGAGTCATCCATGGACAATATTTTAATACTTATGTCTGGTGCATCCAAAACCATTTATTTTATTCTGGGCGAAAGATTTGCAACACTTCTTTTTAGATCCAGTGCTATGCAATTCCTAAATTATTTCCTCCTAGAGAACAGACTGGACATGAAGGCATGCAAAGCACCCGGATGTACAGCACTGCACTGTGCAAAAGTTTTAGGCAAATGTCATGAAGTAAGAATGCTTTCAAAAAATGTATATTTTAAATTGTTTGTTTTTATCAATTTACAAAATGCAAAGTTGAGCGAACAGAAGAAAAATCTGAATCAAATCAATATTTGGTGTGACCTTCCTTTGGCTTCAAACCAGCATCAGTTCCTACACTTGCACAAAGTCAGGGATTCTGTGGGATTGGAGTCAAGTGTATGATTAATCAATTATACTAAGCAGGTGCTAATAATCATAAATTTCAACCTAAATGTAGGTTGAAACGCAGTCATTAACTGAAACAATACAGCTGTGTAGGAGGCAACTGGGTAAGGAACAGCCAAACTCTGCTACCAATGTGAGGTTGTGGAAGACAGTTTCATGTCATCATACACCATGGCAAGACTGAGCACAGCAACTAGACACAAGGTAGTTATACTGCATCAGCAAAGTCTCTCCCAGGCAAAGATTTTAAAGTAGACTGAGGTTCCAAGATGTGCTGTTCAAGCTCCTTTGAAGAAGCACAAAGAAATGGGCAATGTTGAGGAACGTAGACGCAGTGGTCAGCCAAAGAAACTTAATGCAGCAGATGAAAGACACATCATGCTTACTTCCCTTCCACATTGGAGTATGTCCAACAGTGCCATCAGTAGACATGTGAAATTCGTTTCGTTCCGAATTCTTTTTTTAACGAATTTCGACAAATTTGTTCATTCGGAAATATCCGAATTAACGAAAACCCGTTTAACAAATTTTTGCGAATATTCGTAAAATCGAACATTCGAAAGTTTGTAAATTCGTACATTCGTAAATTCGTACATTCGCACATTCGCTCATTCATACATACAATAATTTAACTATTACTAACTATTAAATTATAGATATTGTAATTTCCTTTCAAAGTTGGCTGTTAGTGAACGTAATAAATACAAATTTATCCGAAGTTACGAACAATCTGAAATATCGAATGCTGTATCCCATGTAAACGTAATGAATTAATAATAATAAAAAACAATAATAAAAACTTTTTATTATTATTATTTATTATTAATTTGTTCCGTTCCATCTGTTTAGATGCGGCATTCGTTATTTCGGATAATTCGTAACTTCGGATAATTCGTAACTTCGGATAAATTCGTATTCCTTACGTTCACTAACAGCCAACTTTCAAAAGAAAATTACAATACCTATAATTTAATAGTTAGTTACTATTTCAGATTTTCTAATTTTCGGGTTTTCGGATTTTCGAATTTCGAATTTCCAAATTTCTGAATTTTCTAAATTACGAATGTACGAATTTACGAATATACGAATTTCCTAATTTACGAATGTTCGAATGTATGAATTTACAGATTTAAAAATTTATGAATGTGCGAATGTACAGATTTACAAATTTATGAATGTGCGAATGTACAAATGTACTAATGTACGAATTTACGAATGTACTAATGTACGAATTTACTGATTGCGATCATAATGAATTAACGAAAAAAAAAAAAGGACGAATGAAACGAAAACAAAAATTAACGAATTTGTTGGCAGTGCACATGTCTAGCCATCAGCACAGAACTGACGGAAACCAGTGGGACCCAGGTACACCCATCTACTGTCCGAAGACGTCTGGCCAGAAGTGGTCTTTATGGAAGAATTGCACCCAAAAAGCCACATCTCCGACATGGAAACAAGTTGAAGCGACTCAACTATGCATGAAATCATAGGAACTGGGGTGCAGAAAAATGGTAGCAGGAGCTCCGGAATGATGAGTCAAAATGTGAAATATTTGGCTGTAGCAGGAGGCAGTTTGTTGGGGGGAGGGCTGGAGAGCGGCAAAATAATGAGTGTCTGCATGGCGTGTGATTGGCCCCAAATTTTTTCTGCAGCAGGACAACCACCCAAAACATACATCCAATGTCATTAAGAACCATCTTCAATGTAAAGAAGAACAAAGAGTCCGGGAAGTGATGGTTTGACCTCCACAGAGCCCTGATCTCACCCATCATGGAGTCTATCTGGCATGACATGAAGAGACAGAAGGATTGGAAGCAGCCGACATCCACAGAAGATCTGTGCTTAGATCTCCAAGATGTTTGCAACAACCTACCTGCTGAGTTCCTTCAAAACCCGTGTGCAAGTCTACCTAGAAGAACTGATGCTGTTTTGAAGGCAAAGGTGGGGGGGTCACACCAAATATAGATTTGATTTTGATTTCTCTTCTGTTCATTTACTTTCTATTTTGTTAATTGGTAGAAATAAACTATTAACACTTCTATTTCTGAAAGCATTCCTAATTTATAGCATTTTTTCTCAACTGTCTAAAACCTTTGCACAGTACTGTGTATGGGTATTTAGTGTTAGACCCATATAATGGTGTTCCTACAGAGGGAGGGCCATTTCAGAGCTCCTTGGTGCATATAGGACACATATTTGGTAAAATTAAGCCTGCCAATCAATTTCTAAGTAACACTCATTATCCATCCTCAGGTGGTCCTTGGGTGCCCCCCCCCCTTCCTAGGATGCTCCTATACTTGTCGGGACGGGAGAAGGACTAGATGGGTCAGGAGGCCTGTGTGGATGTATGGAGAACAAACAGCCTCCAAGTTTATTAAATGTATGTGATCTCATCTCCATTAACCACTTGCCGACCGGCTCACGCCAATATACGTCGGCAAAGTGGCACGGGTGCGCAAAATGACATACCCATACGTCACTCCATCATCGGCGTGCTCGCGTGCCCCGCGGACTCGATATCCGCCGGTTGCCTACGATTGTGGCACGGAGAGGCAGAACAGGGAGATGCCTATGTAAACAAGGCATTTCCCTGTTCTGCCTAGCAACATGACAGGGATCTACTGCTCCATGTGATCTCTGTGATGTTCTAGTGAGCCCACCCCCCCCCCCCCCCCTACAGTTAGAACACGCTGAGGGAACACAGTTAACCCCTTGATCGCCCCCTAGTGTTTAACTCCTTTCTTACCAGTGACATTTACACAATAATCAGTGCATTTTTACAGAACTGATCGCTGTATAAAAGTCAATGGTCCCGAAATAGTGTCAAAAGTGTCCGATCTGTCTGCCGCAATGTCGCAGACACGATAGAAAAAAAAATCGCAGATCGCCGACATTACTAATAAAAAGAAAATTTATAATAATAATGCCAAAAAACTATCCCCTGTTTTGTAGACGCGATAACTTTTGTGCAAACCCATCAATAAACGCTTATTGCTATTTTCTTTACCAAAAATATGTAGAAGAATACGTATCGGCCTAAACTGAGGAAGAAATTTGTTTTTTTATATTTTTGGGGGGATATTTATTATAGCAAAAGGTAAAAAATATTGCTTTTTTTTTCAAAATTGTCGCTCTTTTTTTGTTTATAGCGCAAAAAATTAAAACCGCAGAGGTGATCAAATACCACCAAAATAAAGCTCTATTTGTGGGAAAAAAAGGACGTCAATTCTGTTTGTTATATAATTTGAACATTATTCTCTCCAAATGTTTTTATATGAGCAAAACATTTCCTTTGAAAGATCATTTTTTATACATTTTTGAAACAAATTGACAATTTTAATGGATCTATGATTTGTGTATATGGTGCCCTAAAAAATCTGTATTTTTTCCTCACCATTAATTCAATCAATATAACCTATATTACCAAAAGTATTGGGACGCCTGCCTTTACAGGCACGTGAACTTTAATGGCATCCCAGTCTTAGTCCGGAGGGTTCAGTATTGAGTTGGCTCCGCCCTTTGCAGCTATAACAGCTTCAACTCTTCTGGGAAGGCCGTCCACAAGGTTTAGGTTTCTGAGAAGGCTTGTGCACAATCAAATTCAGTGACACGGGAGCCGGGGGCGGGGACTCGGGAGCGCGCCCGCACGAGTGTCTCCTTTTGAATGCGGGTCTCTAAGGGGGCACTCGTTGTGGGGAGGAGCCAGGAGCGCTGCTGGGGGACCCCAGAAAAGGAGGATCGGGGCCACTCTGTGCAAAACCCTTGTACAGAAGAGGCAAGTATAGCATGTTTATTATTTAAAAAAAAAAAACCTTTACAACTCCTTTAAGCTGGCCATACACTAGTAGAGTCTTGATTGGAAAATGTTAGTTTTCGGAACATACGTTCGATTTTTGATCATAGTGAGGAGAAAATTTGAAGGAGCCGGATTGTATGCTTCTATCTGGAAATTCCATTTAGACCAGAACTTTGCCAGGTATCCCAGGAACTTGATTCTAAACCTGGATGATGACATCAGCGGAGAGCTGAGGATTGATACTTAGTGATGTCAGAGGGATGAAGAGTGAGGCAAGTCCTTCAGTGTGATATCGCTAATCCCCCTCTTATGTACCTGAGTATTGGGAGTACCTGAGTATTGTGTGTACCTGAGTATTGTGTGTACCTGAGTATTGGGAGTACCGAAGTATTGTGTGTACCTGAGTATTGGGAGTACCGGAGTATTGTGTGTACCTGAGTATCGTGAGTACCGGAGTATTGTGAGTATCTGAGTATTGTGAGTATCTGAGTATTGTGTGTACCTGAGTATTGTGAGTATTGGGAGTATCTGAGTGTTGTGTGTACCTGAGTATTATGAGTATTGTGAGTAGCTGAGTGTTGTGTGTACCTGAGTATTGGGAGTACCGAAGTATTGTGTGTACCTGAGTATTGTGTGTACCTGAGTGTTGGGAATACCTGAGTATTGTGGGTACCTGAGTATTGGGAGTACCTGTGTAGTATGAGTGCACTTGGGTCCACGGGTGCACATGGTCTGTGAGTTCACGTGGGTCTGCGGGTGCATGTGGGTCTGCGGGTCTGAGAGTGCATGTGGTCTGCAAGTACCTGTGTATTGTCTTGTTGAGTACCTGTGTGTTGTATTGTTGAGTACCTGTGTATTGTCTTGTTGAGTACCTGTGTGTTGTATTGTATCGTACCTGTGTATTGTCTTGTTGAGTATCTGTGTATTGTCTTGTTGAGTACCTGTGTGTTGTATTGTTGAGTACCTGTGTATTGTCTTGTTGAGTACCTGTGTGTTGTATTGTATCGTACCTGTGTATTGTCTTGTTGTGTACCTGTGTATTGTCTTGTTGAGTATTAGTGTCTGGAAGCTAGTTGTTAGGTAATTTGGACCGGGTATAATCCCCAATTCTCATTAAATTAGTAGGTACGATGCCCGGTGGGTGTGGAGAGGCAACTCTTTGTACATCTTGCGGCATGTATGCGTTCCTTGATCATCCGATCGAGGGCGAATATTGCTGTGCAAAACATAATCACATTGTTTCCCTGGAAGCCCAGGTTCTGAATCTGGGGAAGTAACTGTCAGCGCTGAGAAGACCCTCCATACTAAAGGAGAGCCAGGAACGTACAGGGCATGTGCCGGCAGGGGCCAGCACAGAAGCGGGTGTAGACAAAGAGGTGCAGGCACCAGAAAAGAGTAGATGGGTGACAGTCAGGAAGGATAGAGGAGGAAGTGCCAGGGAGGCTGATCCAGGGCTGGAACATCCCAATAAGTATGTTCGTTGAGTGACATTGGTGAAACCAGTCAGGGACCAGCACTTCTGGAGCTGAGGGACTCTCCTAGCTGCCGAGGGAAGAACTCCTCCAGTGAGAGTGGGGGGGGGTGGGAGGGGCGAAGGGAAAGGAAAGACAGATTCTGGTGGTAGGGGACTCAATTCTTAGAAGGACAGAGAGGGCAAGTGACCAAGACCTGAAGCGCCGAACTGTATGTTGTCTACCGGGCGCTCAGGTTTGGCACATAACGGATCTGGTGGACAGATTACTGGGAGGGGCTGGGCAAGACCCAGCTGTTATGGTGCACTTTGGCACAAATGCCAAAGTCAGAGGCAGATGGAGTGTCCTAAAGAACTATTTTAGGCACTTGGGAGATAAATTGAGGAAAAGGACCTCCAAGGTAGTATTCTCTGTAATACTACCGATACATGAAGCCACACCAGGAAGGCAGAGGGAGATTAGGGAAGGAAACAAGTGGCTGAGGAGCTGGTGTAGTAAGGAGGGGTTTGGGTTCCTGGAGGACTTGGCCGACTTCTCAGTCGGTCACCAGTACTATAGAAGGGACAGACTGCACCTAAATGAGGAGGGTGCCGATCAGCTGGGAGTAAAGATGCCAAAAAGTTAGAGGGATTTTTAAACTAGGCAACATGGGGGAGGGTCCAGAGGTAGAGATAGTCAGCGCGGAACATATTACAAAGGGTAGTATTGGGGGCATTAGTGGTAGGTTGACTAAAGCACATAAACTCAAGGTAAGTATAGTAACAAGTCCTAGTTGCAATCTTGGAACACCCAATAAGAGGATAGTATGCTACCGGTCTAAACTACGTGGCATGTTCACCAATGCCAGGAGCCTGGCGGACAAGATGGGTGAACTAGAGATACTGTTGTACGAGGAGAATTTGGATTTTGTGGGAATTTTAGAGACCTGGTTCAACAGCTCTCATGATTGGCTGGCAACCATTCAAGGGTATACCCTTTATCGCAGGGATAGGGGGGAGGGGTATGCCTATGAATCAAGAATAATGTACAAGTGAATGTGAAAGATGACATCAATAGGGGAGCTAGTGAGGAGGTGGAATCCTTATGGATAGAGTTTCAAAGGGATGAAGCTAAAGGGAAAATAATACTGGGAGTATTATATAGGCCCCCTAACCTGAGGGAGGAGGCGGAGGTGGACCTCCTATCACAATTTGGATTAGCAGCAAGGGTGGGAAGTGTTATCATAATCGGGGATTTTTATTATCCAGACATAGACTGGGTGGAGGGAACCACGCATTCGTTTAAGGCTCGCCAGTTCCTAAATGTCTCGCAGGACAATTTCATGGGTCAGATGGTAGACGCACCAACTAGAAATAAAGCGTTACTAGATCTACTGATTACCAACATTACAGACCTGATCACGGACGTGGAAATAAGGGGCAATCTAGGAAACAGCGATCACAGGTCAATTGGCTTCAATATAAATCAAACAAATAGGAAACATAAGGGGAATACAAAGACACTGAATTTCAAAAGAGCCAACTTCCCTAAACTACAAACCTTGCTAGAAGGCATAAATTGGGATAAAATCTTAGGAACAAAGAACACGGAGGAGAGATGGGTTTGCTTTAATAGCATATTAAATAAGGGCATTAGCCAATGCATCCTATTGGGTAATACATTTAAAAGAGCGAACAAAAGTCCTGGATGACTTAACTTCAATGTAAAAAAGGCATATAAAAGCAAAGGAGAAGGGCTTCAAAAAATACAAGGTTGAGGGATCATCATCAGCATTCAGACTTTATAAAGAATGCAATAAGATGTGTAAGGGTGAAATTAAGGCGGCTAAGATAGAACATGAGAGACACATAGTGTTGGAGAACAAAAAAAGAAATTCTTTAAGTATGTAAACAGTAAAAAACGGAGGACAGACCATGTTGGCCCCATAAAGAATGAAGAAGGACATCTGGTTACAAAGGATGGGGAGCTGGAGAAGGTATTGAATTTATTCTTCTCCTCAGTCTTCACAAGAGAATCGGGGGGCTTCAGTAACCAAAACTGCAGTGTTTATCCTCATGACACATCACAGGAAGCACCCTTATGGCTAACAGAAGACAGAATTAGAATTAGACTTGGGAAACTTAACATTAATAAATCACCGGGACCAGATGGCTTGCACCTGAGGGAACTTAGTCAAGTAATTGCCAGACCATTGTTCCTAATTTTTACTGACAGTCTACTGACTGGAATGGTACCAGCTGATTGGAGAAAAGCCAATGTAGCACCAATATTTTAAAAGGGCTCAAAATACATCCCTGGGAATTACAGACCAGTTAGACTAACATCAATATTATGTAAACTCTTGGAGGGGATGATAAGGGACTATATACAAGATTTTAGTAATAAGAACGGTATCATTAGCAGTAATCAGCATGGATTCATGAAGAATCGTTCTTGCAAACCAATCTATTAACCTTCTATGAGGAAGTGAGTTACCATCTAGATAAAGGAAGGCCCGTAGACGTGGTGTATCTGGATTTTGCAAAAGCATTTGACACAGTTCCCCATAAACGTTTACTGTACAAGATAAGGTCCATTGGCATGGACCATAGGGTGAGTACATGGATTGAAAACTGGCTACAAGGGCGAGTTCAGAGGGTGGTGATAAATGGGGAGTCAGGGGTGGGTAGTGGGGTTCCCCAGGGTTCTGTGCTGGGACCAATCCTATTTATTTTGTTTATAAACAACCTGGAGGATGGGAAAACAGTTCAACCTCTGTATTTGCAGACAATACTAAGCTAAGCAGGGCAATAACTTCTCCGCAGGATGTGGAAACCTTGAAAAAAGATCTGAACAAATTAATGGGGTGGGCAACTACATGGCAAATGAGGTTCAATGTAGAAAAATGTAAAATAATGCATTTGGGGGGCAAAAATATGAATGCAATCTATACACAGGGGGGAGAACCTCTGGGGGAATCTAGGATGGAAAAGGACCTGGGGGTCCTAGTAAATGATAGGCTCAGCAATGCCAAGCTGCTGCTAACAAAGCAAACAGAATATTGGCATTAAAAAGGGGATCAACTCCAGAGATAAAACGATAATTCTCTTGCTCTACAAGACTCTGGTCCAGCCGCACCTAGAGTATGCTGTCCAGTTCTGGGCACCAGTCCTCAGGAAGGATGTACTGGAAATGGAGCGAGTACAAAGAAGGGCAGCAAAGCTAATAAAGGGTCTGGAGGATCTTAGTTATGAGGAAAGGTTGTGAGCTCTGAACTTATTCTCTCTGGAAAAGAGACGCTTGAGAGGGGATATGATTTCAATTTATAAATACCGTACTGGTGACCCCACAATAGGGATAAAACTTTTCAGCAAAAGGGAGTTTAACAAGACACGTGGCCACTCATTAAAATTACGTAGAGGTTTCTTTAGTGTAAGAGCGGCAAGGATGTGGAATCCCCTTCCACAGGCGGTGGTCTCAGTGAGGAGCATCGATGGTTTCAAAAAACTATTAGATAAGCACCTGAACTACCACAACATACAGGAATATATAAAGTAATACTGACATATAATCACACACATAGGTTGGACTTGATGGACTTGTGCCTTTTTTCAACCTCACCTACTATGTAACTATGTATATGAAAAGACCGCTCATTGGTGTGCACAGCCTATTGCATTAGGGTGTGCACCCCAGAACACAAACGCACATGCGTGTATATGAGCAGAGCAGTGGACAGTGTCAGTAGAGCAGAGATTGGTGTCAGTAGGGCAGAGGACAGTGTCAGTAGTTTTTTTATTTTTATATTATTTATTACAATATTATTTTTCATTATTTGTTTACAATTTTTTTAGGAGCCCCATTGGGGGAGGGAGCTTTGGTGAAATATCAAAGGTTTAAACAGATCCCTGATGTCTCACTTTTGACACAGAAAACGGGATTGAGGACAGAGATTCCCCAGTCTCTTTTTCTGCAGCCTCGGCTGCACTGGATAGTGAACTAATGGGAAGTGCTTTCTGCTGAGCAACATACTTTACTATGCTTCAGTTAATAATGAACACAGTAATCGGTACTGTATATATCACTCACTGTGTTCATTCTGTAAGGGGAATTTGTACGCCCTGTATATTGTATTCTATTTTGTATGTATTGCACACCACACTCACTGTGCACACGGCACTACTAATGTTTTCATGTTTGCATTCTTTCGAGTCCTGATTAGAATTAGCCTGCCTATGTTACGCCCTTCTTTACCATACAAGTACAATTGTAATAGTAATGTGATACCTACGTAATCATGTGTATAACAAACTTCGATTACGTCAAATAAAACAGGACAGTTATTTTGGAGAGATGCTGAGTGTATCTTTTGTGTCTGTTCCCTACTGCAATAGTTATTCATTTGGAACCACTAATCAATATGAGGATAGGAGTTGCCTATCTAGAAAATATACAGAACAATTCAGAAAAGAATGGGGCCGTTAAATGAAATATTTACCGGCCCCTTCCCCCGTTGTCAATCCTGAAACAACCCCCCGCAGCAGCCAGAGGGAGAGGAGGGAAGCTGGCAGAACTGCAGAGGGGAAACAGGGGGTGCCAGGAAGCATGGGGAATCAGTACTGCACAAGGTGATTAGGGTGTGCCCAGGCACAACCGGCACATCCTGTGCGCACGCATATGAGGCCGCTAATTGTTTAAGGGATTTACGATTACATTAAAGATCTTCTGACGTCTTTGTATTTCAGGCTGTGAGCTGCGGGAGCCACGGGAGCCACGGGTGGAGAGTTTCAAGTCAGTCTCTGGAATCTGATGGACTTCGCTGGGGTAGGCAGTGATGTGACCTACAGAGAGAGCTTCTGAAGGTCTCATGGTGTGTAACCATCACTGATGTAGCTTTCTTTTATTATGTCTGCAGCTACTGGATCTTCTTGTTTTTCTTATCTTTGACATCAATAAATTGCAACTGTGTTTCACTTCTGCCATTACATGAGCACAGGTACATACTGTATATTCATGGGAATTCAAAGCGGCCCCAATGACAGATTTCTGGTGGTAGCTCCCGCAAAGTAGAATTCCAGGCCAAGTCTTACTAGTCTTGAAAATGCTCCCTCCCCCCTCCTAACACCTATGCTGACTAACCTGTGTAGGAAAGATGTGTATATTTACCTATTTTCAGCCCGCTCATGAAATCCATTCTTAAATCCAGGAGGAGTGACCATCAGAATCCCCTCCTTACTTTGAGGAGTGTCCATCAGAGTCCTCTCCTTTACATCCAGGAGTGCTCTTCAAAGTTCCCCTTTACATTCAGGAGTGCTCATTAGACTCCCCTCTTACGTCGATGTATGCCCAGCAGAGTGCCCCCTTTTACCCATGTGCAGGGCTACTGTTGGAAATCATGGGGCCCCATACAGCCTACCTGACAGCCCCCTCCGCCACTGAAAGTAACTGAGGACGTAAAGTGAGTTTATCAGTCTCTTTCTCTGTAGCTTCAACTTCACAGATGAATAAATAGAAAGCGCTCTGAGGCTTCCTGCTCATTCAGCTTTACTATGCTTCAGTGATCAATGGACACAGGAGTGATTGGTACTGATCACTCACTGTGTTCATTCAGGAAAGGAAGGGGCCAGTAAATTACATATTTACAGGCCCCTTCCCCCACTCTCCATCTTGAAACATCCCCCTGTGGGACCGCAGCATCTGCCGATATGAGAGGATTGAGGCCAGCAGCGCTGCAGGGGAAAGGGGCACACTGGGTGCCCAAACAGCAGATGGAAGGGGCGCATATACTAGAACTCATTTCCCTGCAGTGCAGCTGGAGGGAGAAAGAGGAATAGAAGCTGGCAATGCTGCAGGGGGAGGCAGAAGATGATCGGGGTCTGCAGTAGGACAGTACAGCCGGCCCTCTTGCTCAGCAGATGCCCGGGCCCCTCTTTTTAACTGATGGGGACCGGGCCCAGTACAGGAGGGCTGGCTGTACTGCCTTAGCAGGCACTGCCCATGTGTGCCCAGCAGAGTTCCCCCTTTCACCCATGTGTGCCCAGCAGAGTCCACCCTTTCACCCATGTGTGCCCAGGAGAGTCCCCCCTTTCACCCATGTGTGCCCAGCAGAGTCCCCCCTTTCACCCATGTGTGCCCAGCAGAGTCCCCCCTTTCACCCATGTGTGCCCAGCAGAGTCCCCCCTTTCACCCATGTGTGCCCAGCAGAGTCCCCCCTTTCACCCATGTGTGCCCAGCAGAGTCCCCCCTTTCAGCCATGTGTGCCCAGCAGAGTCCCCCCTTTTACCCATGTGTGCCCAGCAGAGTCCCCCTGCAAGGAGGTGAAGCAGGTCTGGATGGAGGAAGCCCACTCCTCCAAATGCTGGGAGTGGGGCAAACACATCATTGGTTGCTGGGATGCCACCGGCCCTAGCAATCAACCATGGCACAGGTGGAGGGGATTGGAGGGAAGGGCCATGATTGGCTAGTAGTAGATACGCTTGTCTCTATAGTATAATACCCAGACCTCTCATCCACTGCCAGCCAGCAGGTACATTATCATGAACAGTTGGATAAAATCTCATAGCTAGCCATATGTGGCCTGTGGGCCGTTGTTTGGTGACCCCCAGGGATAGCAAAACACAGCCTGGCGATCATACTATTCTCAGTTAACATGTGGGGTTTATGCTGGGGGTAAGAGCTACACATTGCATGTTGATTAATGTGTAATGGGTGATACTTTATTATTCGTAGATACAGTGAATTTACCATCACCAAGCTGCAGAATGATGTTCCCGGTGTTCTGGTTGGCCCAACTGTTATCACTGGTACTACATTGCTGGGCAGAAGAGGAATTCCAGTGGACACAGACAGATCGAGGATCATTTTATTATGGCTCTTTCCCACCTAGTAGGTTCATTGGTGAATAGTTACATAGTTATATAGTTACATAGTTATATAGTTACATAGTTATATAGTTACATAGTTATATAGCTACATTTGGTTGGTAAGGTTGAATAAAGAAACAAGTCCATCCAGTTAAGCCTAAGAGCCGGTTCACACGGGGGCGACTTGTCAGGCGACCTAGCCGCCTGACAAGTCGCCTCCCGTTCTGTACAATGGAACCGTTCTAATCGGAGCGACGCAAGTCGCTCCGACTTAGAAGAAAGGTTCCTGTACTACTTTGGGGGCGAATTGCATAGACTTCTATACAGAAGTCGTCTTGCAAGTCGCCGCGGCAGTCTTGTGCAGGTCGCCTCGGTGAGGCGACCTGCAAGTCGTGCCGCTTCTAATATGAACCAGCGCTTAGTATGGGTGTTTATGCCACTTCCATTATCTATATCCCTGTCAGGGCCGGGACAAGGGGTGGGGCAGGAGGGGAAGTTGCCCTGGGCGCAGTGAAGCAAAAGAGGCAAAAAATGGATGCAGGGTGGTAGTCCCATTCTATGACATGTATTAACCACTTGCCGACTGCCGCACGCCAACATACGTCAGCACAATGGCAGCGGTGGGGAAATGGGCGTACCTGTACGTCCCCTTTAATTGGCGGGCGCAAGCACGCCTGCCGTGTACAGCGTGACCGTGTTCGTGGGACCCGCGGACTCGATGTCCGCCGGTTTCCCGGCGATCGTGTCACGGAGCCGCAGAACGGGGAAGTGCCTATGTAAACAAGGCATTTCCCTGTTTTGCCTAGCAACATGACAGAGATCACTGCTCCCTGTCATCGGGAGCGATGATCGCTGTCATGTGAGTGGAAGCCCATCCCCCCCACAGTAAGAATCACTCCCTAGGACACACTTAACCCCTTGATCGCCCCCTAGTGTTTAACCTCTTCCCTGCCAGTGTCATTTACACAGTAATCAGTGCATTTTTATAGCAACCGATCGCTGTATAAATGACAATGGTCCCAAAATAGTGTCAAAATTGTCCGATGTGTCCTCCATAATGTCACAGTCATGCTAAAAATCGCTGATCGCCGCCATTACTAATAAAAAAAAAAAAGAATAACAAATATGCCATAAAACTATCCCCTATTTTGTAGACGCTATAACTTTTGTGCAAACCAATCAATATACACTTATAGCGATTTTTTTTTTACCAAAAATATGTAGAAGAATACACATCGGCCTAAACTGAGAAAGAAATTTGTTTTTTTATATATTTTTGGGGGATTTTTATTATAGCAAAAAGTAAAAAATATTGCTTTTTCGCTCTTTTTTTTTTTTATAACGCAAAAAGTAAAAACCGCAGAGGTGATCAAATACCACCAAAAGAAAGCTCTATTTGCGAGAAAAAAAGGACGTTAATTTTGTTTGGGTACAACGTCGCACGACCGCGCAATTGTCAGTTAAAGTGACGCAGTGCCGAATCGCAAAAAGTGCTCTGGTCAGGAAGGGGGTAAAATCTTCCAGGGCGGAAGCGGTTAATAGTGGGGGAGGGGCGCAATTCTGCATCCTTCCCCAGGGCGCTGGATGACCCTGTCCTGTCCCAACATACTGTACATTCCTCGCTGACGCCACCAACTGTGGAATACCACATCCTTACCACTCTTAACAGTAAGGAATCCCTTACACAGTTTAACTATTTGCAGGTTTTGGGAATCATTGTACACAGGGTGTGTGTGGCATGTCCAGTCTCTCTGTCCTGCTTCATGCCCCCCCCCCCCCCAGTATACAGCAAATGTCAGCTTAATTGATTAATCAAAGCTGCCATTATTGTATAGTCAGAGAAGGTGGCGCCAGATGTAGCTGTCAAAAAAGCAGTATTTACAAATAACACTGCTCAGAAGAACATACAAAAGGTACAAAGTAACATATTGTTACTTTTGTATCATTATTTTCCTTCATCTGCAGATCAAAGGGATTAAAGCAGAGTTCCACCCATTTAAAAGTCAGCAGCTACAAAAAAAGTGTATCTGCTGACTTTTAATAATCAGACGCTCACCTGTCCCAGGGTCCAGCGATGGGGGCTCGTGAAGCCCCGCTCCTCTCCGAGGCGCCGACATTCTAACTGTGGGCTCCTGGCTGTGGCTTCACAGCCAGGTGCGCACTGCGCATGCGCGAGCCGCGCTGTGAATGGTGGGGAAATTTTGTAGGGAGGGAGGGGGGAGAGCCCTGGGAGGAAGTTGGAGCTGGGTGCCTGTAAAAAACTGGGTATTCGCTCCGTCCCCCCAAAAACATGACATGCCAAATGTGGCATGTCAGGGGGTCACCGTCACTTAAAGTGGAAGTTCCATTTTTGGGTGGAACTCCGCTTTACCTTCAATCTGCATATGGTGTCAGTTAAAGCAACCTGACCTGTTTATTTATTTAGTCTTAAAGGGGTTGTAAAGGTTCGTGTTTTTTCACCTTAATGCATCCTATGCATTAAGGTGAAAAAACACCTGTCAGTGATCGGCCTCCCAGCCCCCCCCCCCCCCGTTTTACTTACCTGAACCCTCAAACTTGTCCCACAGGGACGCGCTCTCTCTCTCTGCCCGGGGTTCTCGGCTCTTGATTGGATAGATTGATAGCAGCGCAGCCATTGGCTCCTGCTGCTGTCAATTAAATCCAATGACGCGGGCGCCGGGGGGCGGGGTCGAGTCCTGCATTCGGCCTCTATGGACGCCAAATGCTGGACTCGGGAGCGCGCCTGCAAGGTTATCTGATGCGGGGAGGAGCTGCGAGAGCCGCCGGGGGACCCCAGAAGAGGATGTTGGGGGCCACTCTGTGCAAAACGAGCTGCACAATGGATGATATGTTTGTTATTTTTTTTAAACCTGAACCTTTAGTGTCACTTTAACTGCTTGCCGACCAGCCGAATGGCTCGGCTGTGCAAATCGCCTTACCAGTACGGCGGTCCCTTCCACCAGCCACCTGAGATCGCTCCACAGAAAGCCAGAACTGGGATCTGTCGATGTAAACAAAGAGATCCCTGTTCTGTCAGGGGAGCAGAGAGAGATCTGCTGTTCCTAGTGATCAGGAATAGCGATCTCTCTCCTCCTCCAGTCAGTCCCCTCCCCCCCACAGTTAGAAACACCTCCTTAGTGAACACTTAACCCCTTGATCGCCCCCCTAGTGTTAACCCCTTTCCTGCCAATGTTATACCCTTTTTTCATGCATGTTAATAGTCTGCTGGCCTTGCTTGCTGCATCTACTAGGACCCCCAGGTCTTTCTCCACCCCCCGATTTTGCAGGGGTCCTCCCCCTAGCGAGTAACTTGCATTCATATTTTTAGCTACCAAGTGCATTAATTTACATTTTTTCAGTATTAAACCTTATCTGCCATACAGCTGTCCACCCCTCTCTATGGTACCGAGGGTCTTCTTGTAAAGTTGCTCTATCCTGTTGTGAAGTTATTGCCCTGCTTAGTTTTGTCTTATCAGCAAACAAATAGAGCTTTATTTTGGTGGTATTTGATCACCTCTTCGGTTTTAATTTTTTTGCACTATAAACAAAAAAATAGAGCAACAATTTTGAAAAAACAAAACAAAAAAAAAACCAATATTTTTTACTTTCTGCTATAAAACATATCCAATAGAAAAATGTAAAACATTGAATTTCTTCATCAATTTAGACCAATATGTATTCTGCTACAAATTTAAGTTAAAAAAAAAATCGCAATAAGTGTATATTGATTGGTTTATAGCGACTACAAACTATGGGATATATACTGGAACTTTTAAATTTTTTTACAGTTTTTTATATATACTAGTAATGGTGGCTGATCAGCAACTTATAGTGGGACTGCGATATTAAACTGAACAAGGGTGGTACTCCCGCACTATCACAAAGAATGAGTGGAAATGAAATAAGTGTGAATAGGACTGCCGCAAACACCGATAAGCAAATCTGTGGCTCTAAAGTGCATGAAAACTAATGATGATGTTGCGCTGTCAACGGACTGCAATATTGCGGCGGACATGGCGACACTAACTGACACTTTGTGGGGAACCAGTGACACTAATGCAGCGATCAGTGCTAAAACACATGCACTGACGCACTGTACTAATGACAGGGAAAGGGGTTAAAGGGGTAGTAAAGCCTACTTTGTGATTTTTATCTTCGGGTGAGACTATAATAAGGCTTACCTGTGGGGAAAATGAATATCTCCTAAACCTGCACACAGCCAGTGACATCACCAGCATATACTTCTGAAGGTCCAGCATACCTTGCCGGAACTGAGGGCTGATGAGAAGTGATGTCATCGCAGCTCCAGCCAATCACACAGCCAGAGAGCACAAACCCAGAAAAAAGACTGGGGGAAGATGTCAGCCCTCTCGGTGGTGACAGTGCGCCATGGGAGGGCTTTGTTCTAAGGCAAGTACTCCATAATGTGCTAATATGTGATGCATAGTTACTAGCACATTATACAATTGCCTTACGGGTGTTTTTTTTTTTACCACCACTTTAAAGTGGGGTTCCACCCAAAAAAAAAAAAAAACTACATGAAAAATCCTCACCTCTAAATGCCTGTTGCTAGGGGGTCCCTCATAGTCTGCCTCTTCCAGTGCCTGGGCTGGTGACATCACTTCCCCCTCGGCACAGGAAGGGCTCAGCTCTGCTCCCTCCCTCCTGTCAATCATCTGGGATCCATTACAGGTCCCAGGTGACTGAGCGGCCAATCACGACGCGCGGCGCCGCTCGCGCATGCGCAGTGGGTGCCAGGCTGTGAAGCCACAGCCCGGCGCTCACAGTTGCAATGCCGGCGCCGCCGAATGGAGGGGGAGACGAGCGGGGATTCGATCCCCCGCATCGCTGGACCCTGGGACAGGTAAGTGTCCAATTAAAAGTCAGCAGCTGCAGTATTTGTAGCTGCTGACTTTTAATTTTTTTTTTTTTGACTGGAACTCCTCTTTAAACATCTAGGGCGATCAAAGGGTTAACTGTGTGCCTAGCCAGTGTTTGTGTGTACTGTGTGTGCTGTTTTTACTAAGCAATGTAATAGATTTTATTCCCTACATAAAATCCATGACTTTCCCCCTGTCAGAACGGAGCTCTGCATTGTTTACATTGACATCTGCGTGACGATCAGCGAACATCTATTGGCCGGCACCCACTGATCAGCTTGTGTTGTGTCAAATCATTAGACATGTGCACTGACGAAAAATTTGTTAATTTACGTTTTAGTTTCATTTGTTTTTTTTTGTTTTGTTTTTCGGGTCATTTGGGTCGATCGCAATTTGAAAATTCAAAAAATCGTTAATTCAAAAATGTGTAAATTCGAAAATTTGTAAATTCGAAAAATCATAAATTCAAAAATTCATAAATTCGAAAATTCATAAATTTGAAAATTTGTATACTTGTAAATTCGTAAATTTGAAAATTTGAAAATTTGAAAATAAGAAAGGAAATCCGAAAATTCGAAAGGATAACTAACTAATAATAACTAACTATTAAATTATACATATTGGAATTTCCTTTCAAATGTAGCTGTTAGTGAACGCAACAAATACAAATTTACCTGAAGTTACAAATTATCCGAAATAACGAATGCTACATCTAAACTAATGGAACGGAATGAATTAATAATAAATAATAATAATAAATTTTTTTTAATTATTATTGTTATTTATTATTATGAATTTGTTACGTTCCATTCGTTTAGATGCGGCATTCATTATTTCGAATATTTCGTATTCGTTACGTTCACTAACAACCAAATTTGAAAGGAAATTCCATTAGCTATAATTTAATAGTCAGTAATAGTTCATTTATTATTAGTTAGTAAATATTTCAGATTTTCAAAGTTTTTTTTCCTCATTTCCGATTTTTTTCTAATTCACGAATTTCCTATATTTTTGAAATTTCCGATTTTATTCTACTTTACGAATTTCCGGTTTTTTTTTTTTCGATTTTTCGAACTTTCCAAATTTCCGTGTTTTTTTGAATTTCCGAAATTTAGATTTTTTTATTATTGTTATTTATTATTATTAATTCGTTACGTTCCATTCGTATAGATACGGCATTCGTTATTTCGGATAGTTCGTATTCGGATAGCCAAATTTGAAAGGAAATTCCAATACAGTACCTATAATTTAATAGTCAGTAGTGGTTCATTTATTATTAGTTAGTTATTATTTCAGATTCTCAAATTTCAGATTTTTTTCGAATTTTCGAACTTCCGTTTCTTTTTTAATTTCCGAATTTCCGTTTTTTTTTCGAATTTCCAAACTTCTGTTTTTTTTTTCAAATTTCCGAAATTTCGATTTTTTTATTATTGTTACTTATTATTATTCGATTGTTAAGTTCCATTCGTTTAGATACAGCATTTGTTATTTTGCATAATTCGTATTCCGATTGCCAAATTTGAAAGGAAATTCCAATACCTATAATTTAATAGTCAGTAATAGTTACGTTATTATTAGTTAGTTATTATTTCAGATTTTCGAATTTCTGATTTTTTTTCGAATTTCCGAATATCTGATTTTTTTTGAATTTCCAAAAGTTCAATTTTTTTTTTCAAATTTCTGTTTTTATTTTCGCATTTTTTCGAATTTCTGCTTTTTTAAGAATTGTGATCATAACGAATGACCCAAAAGACAAGAATTTCCGAATTTTCGATTTTTTTCGAATTTCCAAAATTTGAATTTTTTTTCAAATTTCAGACTTTTTTCAAATTACAGATTATTTTACGAATTGTGATCATAATAAATGACCAGAAAGACAAGAATTTCCAAATTTTGGAACTTACGAATATTCTGAAAAACGAGTTAAACGTATTTTCGTTAATTTGGATATATCCGAATTAACGAATTTGTCGAAATTTGTTAAAAAAACAAATTCAAAACGAATTGCACATGTCTACAAATCAAGGCGCACGTTCACGCCCCCCCTACTGGTAAGTGCCCTGATCACGTACTAGGTAATGAAATCTGGCGCAGAGCGGCCGCCCTGCCGCAGTATAAGTACAGTGGGCGGGGCTCCCACAAGTGGTTATTTGAAGGAGCTGGAGTTAGAAGCTGATTGGCTGCCATGCAGAGCTGCAACCGGATTTTGCACTTCCCAGTTTTAGTAAATAATTCCCCCCAATGTATCCACAGACCATGAGATTAGAGTGACATAAATCAAAGGATCTTTGTCTTCTGTGCAGCTTTCATGTGGGGAGTGGGAAGCTCCGCCTATCAGACGGAAGGAGCCTGGGACCAGGATGGCAAAGGGAAGAGTATATGGGACGTATTCACCCACAAGAAAGGGAAAGTCTATATGAATCAGACGGCAGATTCTTCCTGCGAAGGATACAGCAAGGTCAAGGTGAAGACAAAATGTTCATAACACAAAACTTTATGTATAAAAATTGCCATTGCCATGAGTGCAGCCTCCCCATTGCCATCAGTGCAGCCTCCCCATTGCCATGAGTGCAGCCTCACCATTGCCATGAGTGCAGCCTCACCATTACCATCAGTGCAGCCTCACCATTGCCATGAGTGCAGCCTCACCATTGCCATGAGTGCAGCCTCACCATTGCCATGAGTGCAGCCTCACCATTGCCATGAGTGCAGCCTCACCATTGCCATGAGTCCTGCCTCACCATTGCCATCAGTGCAGCCTCACCATTGCCATCAGTGCAGTCTCACCATTGCCATCAGTGCAGCCTGATCGATGCCCATCTGCAGCCTCGGAGGGAACAGGGAGGGGGGCGGGACGAGCGCCAACAGATTACATACAGGGGTATCTCCCGTTTACTCAGCGGCCTCTTTAATACAAAGTCTCGCCTCCTATGATAGACAGAACAGTCGTCCAATGGCAGCCCAGGAGATGGGATTTCCTATCACAGAGGCCGCTGAGTAAACAGGAGATTCTCCTGTATGTAATCTGACGGCGCTCGTCCCGCCCCCCTCCCTGTCCCCTACGAGGCAGCGTTGATAAATACGGTATATATCCAAATGACCAGGGGGGCCGTATTAAACCGGAACGTGGGCTGCAATTGGCCCGGGGGCCGGACTTTGGACATGCCTGGGGTTCGAGGGTGGAGACAAGGGGTGACTCAGAATGGGGGAGTTCCCGCACCTATTCTCTGAGAAAAAAAAGCCCTGCGGTGGGTAGACCTTCAATTGTCAGAATACAACAACAGTGCACCGGGAGGGATTCCCTGATCAACATTGTTACCCGTTTATTATATTTAACCGCTGCAGCCCCGGACCATTTTGCTGGCCAAAGACCAGAGCACTTTTTGCGATTTGGCACTGCGTCGCTTTAACTGACAATTGCGCGGTCATGCGGCGCTGCACCCAAACAGAATCAACGTCCTTTTTTCCCCACAAATAGAGCTTTCTTTTGGTAGTATTTGATCACCTCTGCGGTTTTTATTTTTTGCGCTATAAACAAAAAAAGAGCGACAATTTTGAAAAAAACACAATATTTTTTTCATTTTGCTATAATAAATATCCCCCAAAAATATATAAAAAAACTATTTTTTTCCTCAGTTTAGGCCGATACGTATTCTTCTACATATTTTTGGTAAAAAAAAAAATCGCAATAAGCGTTTATTGACTTGTTTGCGGAAAAGTTATAGCGTCTACAAAATAGGGGATAGTTTTATGGCATTTTTATTAATATTTTTTTTTTACTGGTAATGGTGGCGATCAGCGATTTTTATCGTGACCGCGACATTATGGCGGACACATCAGACACTTTTGACACATTTTTGGGACCATTGGCATTAGTAAAGCGATCAGTGCGATTAAAATGCACTGATTACTGTAAAAATGTCACTGGCAGTGAAGGGGTTAACACTAGGGGGCAGTGAAGGGATTAATGTGTGTCCTAGGGAGGGTTCTAACTGAAGGGGGAGGGGACTGTGCAGGGAAACTAACAGATCGTCTTTCATACTCTGTATGAACAGAGGATCTGTCACTTCACACACACAGCTCCCGGTTCTCCGTGTGCCCCGAGCGATCGCGGGAGCCCGGCTGTGATCGAGACCGCCGGGCACTCGCATCGGCTCCTTGGGCGAGCAGGAGTTGCGCGTGCCTCTGGCGGCGCGCATGCGCCCCCTAGTGAAGCTTTAACACAATAACAACATGTATTGGTGAGTAGTTGAAAGTCTATCTAATACACAACCATCTATCTATCTATAGTCTACACCAAGGAAGAAAACAATGACTCTCTACAACTTTCTCCCATCTCCCGACTGCATCTCTGGAGCTCAGCCACAGTGATCTTTGGGTTCTTCTTTACCTCTCTAACCAAGGCTCTTCTCCCCCGATAGCTCAGTTTGGCCGGACGGCCAGCTCTAGGAAGGGTTCTGGTCATCCCAAACGTCTTCCATTTGAGGATTATGGAGGCCACTGTGCTCTTAGGAACCTTAGGTGCAGCAGAAATTTTTGTGTACCCTTGGCCAGATCTGTGCCTTGCCACAATTCTGTCTCTGAGCCAGGGGCGTTGCTAGGTGGCAAAAAGACCAGGGGCTTCAGCCCCAAGTCCAAGGCCGGCACGGGGGGGGGGCTCTAGTGGCGCTGGGTTTTTTTGGTTGGGCAAAGGGGTTGTGTGGTTGTGTGGCAGGGGTAGGCTGACTTGCTGGTTGCTGCCTGGCTTACCAGTGCCCATCAATGCTGACCACTAAACTGACCTACCTACCTGACACACACTGACCTACATACACTGACCTACCTGACACACACACTGACCTACCTACCTGACATACACTGACCTACATACACTGACCTACAATGACCTACATACAATGACCTACCTGACCCACACTGACCTACACTGACATACACTGACCTACCCACACTGACCTACATACACTGACCTACCTGACATACACTGACCCACCCACACTGACCTACCTGAGACACACTGACCTACCTGACCTACACTGACCTACCTGACCCACACTGACCTACATACACTGACCTACCTACCTGACATACATACACTGACCCACACACACACTGACCTACCTGACCCACCTGACCCACATACACTGACCTACCTACCTGACACACACTGACCTACATACACTGACCCACACACACACTGACCTACCTGACCCACCTGACCCACATACACTGACCTACCTGACCCACACTGACCTACCTGACCTACACTGACCCACCCACACTGACCTACCTGACCTACATACACTGACCTACCCACACTGACCTACCTGACCTACACTGACCCACCTGACCCACACACTGACCTAGCTGACCCACACACACACACTGAAATACCTGACGTACACCGACCCGCATACACTGACCTACCTGACCCACACTGACCTACATACACTGACCTACCTGACATACACTGACCTACATACACTGACCTACCTGACCCACACACACTGACCTACATACATTGACCTACCTGACCCACACACACTGACCTACCTACCTGACATACACTGACCTACATACACTGACCTACAATGACCTACATACAATGACCTACCTGACCCACACTGACCTACACACACTGACCTACCTGACATACACTGACCTACCTGACCTACATACACTGATCTACACTGACCTACCTGACCTACCCACACTGACCTACATACACTGACCTACCTGACATACACTGACCTACATATACTGACCCACACTGACCTACACACACTGACTTACCTGACATACACTGACCTACCTGACCCACACACACACACACACACTGACTGACTGACCTACCTGTGTCCAGGTCCTGCAGCAGCAACTCAGCCGTGGTGCTGGTGTGTGAGGCAGCCAGAGGAGGAGGAGAGCCGCCCGCCCGAGCGCCGATCGATGTCGCACGGCGCCCAAATTGTGCTTGCCGCCTTCTTCCTCTTCCTGTCACAGCGCGCTGGGATAGGACTGGGCCGTTCCAGTCCAGAAATGGCATGAGAACTAGCGTGGAGGATGTGAATGCCGGGCAGTGACGTCACTGGTTGCTAGCCGCTAGGCGGCTATAGCAACCAGTGACCGAGAGTAGAGTCGGGGGGGCGGAGCTGGAGCTGGAGCCGGAGCCAGCGCTACCACGGCTCAGTAACCCACTGTCCCCTGCATTCTAGGACTGGGACCAGAGACTCGGGGCTATTAGCCCCAGGCTCGGGGCTATAGCCCCAATAGCCACCCCCCTGGTGACGCCTCTGCTCTGAGCTCTTCAGGCAGTTCCTTTGACCTCATGATTCTCATTTGCTCTGACATGCACTGTGAGCTGTAAGGTCTTATATAGACAGGTGTGTGGCTTTCCTAATCAAGTCCAATCAGTATAATCAAACACAGCTGGACTCAAATGAAGGTGTAGAACCATCTCAAGGATGATCAGAAGAAATGGACAGCACCTGAGTTATATATATGAGTGTCACAGCAAAGGGTCTGAATACTTAGGACCATGTGATATTTCAGTTTTTCTTTTTTAATAAATCTGCAAAAATGTCAACAATTCTGTGTTTTTCTGTCAATATGGGGTGCTGTGTGTACAATATGGGGGGCTGTGTGTACAATATGGGGGGCTGTGTGTACAATATGGGGTGCTGTGTGTACAATATGGGGTGCTGTGTGTACAATATGGGGGGCTGTGTGTACAATATGGGGTGCTGTGTGTACAATATGGGGTGCTGTGTGTACAATATGGGGTGCTATGTGTACAATATGGGGGGCTGTGTGTACAATATGGGGTGCTGTGTGTACAATATGGGGTGCTGTGTGTACAATATGGGGGGCTGTGTGTACAATATGGGGTGCTGTGTGTACAATATGGGGTGCTGTGTGTACAATATGGGGGGCTGTGTGTACAATATGGGGTGCTGTGTGTACAATATGGGGTGCTGTGTGTACAATATGGAGTGCTGTGTGTACAATATGGGGTGCTGTGTGTACAATATGGGGTGCTGTGTGTACATTAATGAGGAAAAAAAATGAACTTAAATGATTTTAGCAAATGGCTGTAATATAACAAAGAGTGAAAAATTTAAGGGGTCTGAATACTTTCCGTCCCCACTGTATATTCCTAATTACAATATTTTACAGCTATTAATGGAGATTTCACATAAACCCATAAGGCAACAACATTAACTGTGTTGATGGGGTGAATCAAGCGATTTTTCCTTCCTTCAACCACAAGTTCCCTAATCTATGGCCAGCCACCTACACATGAGGAGATTAGTATTTACAATGGGGTGAGCTTTTATTCTTAAACATACAGTATATCAAAAACTGATAGCTGAGATCTGATTGGTTCTGTGGATCACCATTCTCTCTCTCTCTCTGTTCATCTATGTACGGTAGGAGTCTATAGATGTGTTTTCTTTAATAAATGAGAACAATATTTTGCCATCACTGTGTGTTGCAGGAGGACATCGATCTGCTGAAGGAGCTGAAGGTTTCTCATTACCGTCTTTCCATCTCATGGCCTCGTGTAATTCCTACCGGCATTAAATGTAAGAACCACCATATCAGGACATGGATGGGTGATGAAGCTCACCAAACATGCTACAATGTACTTTTCATCTACCAACAGATATGTAGAGCAAGGATCTGCCTGATTGGATTTACCAAAACTATCCAATCAATAGACATGTGCAATTCGTTTAGTTCCGAATTTCCAAATTTTTCAATTTCCGAAATTTCGAATTTCCAGTTTCCGAATTTCCAACTCCTGAATTTTCAAATTTGAAATTTCGTAAATTTGAAAAATCTAAATTAGGAAATTCGAATATTCAAAATCTCATAAATTTGAAAATTCAAAAATTTGGAAATTTGAAAATCCAAAAATAAGAATGAAAATTCGAAAGAATGAAAATCAGAAAATTCGAAAACCCGAAAATCTGAAATAATAACTAATAATAATAAATATTAAATTATAGGTATTGGAATTTCCTTTCAAATTTGGCTGTTAGTGAACGTAACGAGTACGAATTTATCCGAAAGTTACGAATTATCTGAAATAACGAATGCCGGATCTAAACGAATGGAGCGTAACGATCTGATATTCATACATAACAATAATAATAATAAAACATTATTATTATTATTTGTTATTAATTTGTTCCATTCCATTTGTTTATATGCGGCATTTGTTATTTCAGATAATTTGTAACTAAAAATTCGTAACGATAAATTTAGTTTAGTAATTAGTTACATTCACAAACAGCCACATTTGAAAGTAAATTCCAATATCTATAATTTAATAGTTAGTTATTATTAGTTAGTTATTATTTCAAATTTTACTGATTTTCTTTCTTTTTTCAGATTTTTTAAATTTCAGATATTCGGATTTTCGTATTTCCAAAATCCAAAAACTCGGAAATTCGGAATTTGAAAATTCGGAATTCTAAAATTCTAAATTTGAAAATTCAGAAATTCGAAAATTTAAAATTCGAAAAAATTAGTAAATTCCAAAAATTCGGAAATTTGAAATTTGAAAATTAAAAAATTCAGAAATTCGGAAATTTGAAAATCCGAATTTTCGGATTTCCGAATTCCGAATTTTTGAATTTCTGAAAAAAAACGAATGAAACGAAAATGAACAAAATTTTTTGTCAGTGCACATGTCTACCAATCAATCTGTATCCAAATTTGACTGTACGGTCAGATTGTACCGTGTATGGTGACCCTTACAGGACCCTAGGGGAAAAGTGGCACAATGTGAGAGGTACCTCTACCCCCCGATATATCATTAAATAGCCTCCACTTCACAGTTCACAGCACCCTACCTATCCAGGACCGCCATTATAAATCGTGGAGGCCCCATGCAGCTTGCCGCGCAGCGCCCCCATTATACAGTTATTAGATCCACAGCATGGAGGATTACTCTGCCTCCCCCCCTAAAAAAAGTATATTGTTTCCTCCCTGCTGCTAAACTGATGGGGCTTGGGGGAACTTTTACTTAATCGTTGGGAGCCACGGCCCATGGGATTAGGCGAGGTTCACACCTATGCGTTTTTTTTAGTGAGGTTGGCAGAAACGCACACTACAGTCCCTTTAACATGGTTTCCTACACAACATGTTCACATCTATGCGCTTTTCAGCCGCTGCCTTTTTGGAAAGGGTCAGGGACTTTTTTTTTTCCCGCAGCAGATTGCGTTTTCCGCGTAATAGACTTCAATGGACTCGTACCTAAAACGCAAGTGTTTGCGTGTTTGATGTATTTTTTTCATGCGTTTTGCAAGTTTTTTTTTCTCTCCATAACAAACTGTGAAAGCCGGTCGTTAAGGAGCGGGCAGCCGCTGTGTCCTTAACAACCGATGAGTCATCAGCTGTCAGCAGGGTTCCCCGCTGACAGCTGAATGTAAAAGAAAAAAAAAAAAAAAAAAGCCGGCAATAGAACAATTTGAAAAGAAATGGGGTCTGGTATGGATTTTGAGGGGAACCCCACATCAAAATGTAAAAAAAAAAAAAAATGGCATGGGGCCCCCCAAAAATCCATACCAGACCCTTATCAGAGCATGCAGCACAGCAGGTCAGTTAAGGGAGGGGGCCAGCGAACGCCCCCCCCCCCCTGAACATTACCAGGCCATATGCCTTCAACATGAGGGCGAGGTGCTTTGTGGCAGCTCCCCAAAGCACCTTGTCTCCATATTGATAGCGATAAGGGCCTTTTCCCCACAACCCTGGCCGGTGGTTGTGGGGGTCCGCGGGCGGGGGGGCTTATCGGAATTTGGAAGCCCCCTTTAACAAGGAGAGCCCCAGATCCCCCCCTATGTGAATGAGTATGGGGTACATAGTACCCCTACTCAGTCACTAAAAATAAAACAAGGGGATCCCCACATCCCGCCCCCCCTCTATGTGAATGAGTATGGGGTACCCCTACTCATTTACCAAAAATAAAAGGCGTAGTGTAAAAAATGACAGTAGGCAATTTTTGACAATTCCTTTATTAAAAAAACAAAACAAAAACAATGTCCCCCGTAGTAAATCCATTGTCTATCATGCCGCCCACCACTGACCCGAAAAAATAAAATTAAAAAACAGTCCATTCCTGCCGAAGGCTCCCACTGTCTGCCAGTTCTTAAATAACTAATTGTTTTTTTTTTCTTTTTTCGGGTTGGCAGTGGTGGCGGGCGTCATGAGTGATGATGGCTCTACATCGGAGGGGCATTGATTTTTATTTTTGTTTTTTAAATAGAGGACTTGTCAAAAACTGCTGTCACTACACTACACCATTTTTTTTGGGTGAATGAGTAGGGGTACCCCCCACTTATTCACATGGGGGGGTGGGCGACATCTGGGGGCCCCCTTGTTAAAGGGGGCTTCCAAATTCCAATAAGCCCTCCTCCCGTAGACCCCTACAACCACTGGCCAGGGTTGTGGGGAAGAGGCCCTTGTCAAGGTGCTTTGGAGGGGCAGAGCCCTCCTGCCCCAAAGAACCCCCTTCCCCATGTTGAGGGCATGTGGCCTGGTATGGTTCAGGAATAGGGTGGGGGGGGGAGCGCTCGCTCGTCCCCTTCTTTTATTGACCTGCTGGGTTGCACGCTTGGATAAGGGTCTGGCATGGATTTTGGGGGGCCCCCACGCCATTTTTTCTAAATTTTGGCGTGGGTTCCCCTAAAAATCCATACCAGACCCATAGGGCCTGGTATGCATTGGCATTCGGGGGGACCCCACGCCATTTTTTCTAAATTTTAGTGTGGGTACCCCTTAGAATCCATACCAGGCCTTTCGGGCCTGGTATGCATTAGCATTCGGGGGGGACCCCATGCCATTTTTTTTCCCCGCTATTAGTGGCGCAGAATCTAAACACTCTTCAGACATGTTGATATTACCACCCCCCACACACGGGTGGCTGGGGGGTGGTAAAGGAGGCATCTGAGCCACAGTTTTATCGTGCCCTGACTGCCCATCTAAGGTCTACAATACAGCCGGAGGTTCACAGGCAACTTTAACATGGCATTTCAAGCTGACAGGTGGCACAAGTAGGAAAGCCCTTTGAAATGAATGGGCTGCCCTATGCATGAACAATATGTGCAACACGGGGCTTAAAGTGATTGTACAGTACACCTTTTTTACCAATTTTTAAAAAATTTTTTTGGTGTTTAAGTAATAAACATTTCATACTTAACTGCTCTGTGCAATTTTTTTGCACAGAGCAGTCCCCTATCCTCCTTTTCTGGGGTCCCCCATCAGCATTCCTGGCCCTCATTGGAAGGGTCGAATGCCCCCCATAGGAAGCCACTTCCTATGGAGGCACTTGTGTGGGCTCGATCCCAAGCCGCACTGCCTGGCCATTGGCTCCCACTGCTATCAGTCCGCCCTGTGAAAAGGGAAAGAGCTGAGAGAGCAGCTGCCCCCTGGCACAGCGCTTGATTGAGATCAGATTCAGGTATGTATAAGGGGAGGGGGGGGGAGGGCGGGGCATGGGGGCATCCTGAAGCACAAAAGTTTTTTTTTCTACTTTAACCACTTCAGCCCCAGAAGAATTTATCCCCTTCCTGACCAGAGCAGTTTTTGCGATTCGGCGCTGCGTTGCTTTAACTAACAATTGCGCGGTCGTGCAACGTTGCACCCAAACTAAATTGACGTTCTTTTTTCCCCACAAATAGAGCTTTCTGTTGGTGGTATTTGATCACCTCTGCGTTTTTTTTATTTTTTGCGCTATAAACAAAAAACGACAATTTTGAAAAAAAAAACACATTATTTTGTACTTTTTTGCTATAATAAATATCCCCATTTTTTTTTAAAAAAGCTATTTTTAACTTAGTTTAGGCCAGTATGTATTCTTCTACATATTTTTGGTAAAAAAAAAAAAAAAAATCGCAATAAGCGTATATTGATTGGTTTGCACAAAAGTTATAGCGTCTACAAAATAGGGGATAGATTTATAGCATTTTTGTTTTTTTTGTTTTTTACAAGTAATGGCGGCGATCTGCGATTTTTATCAGGAAAGGACGACAGGACGACATTATGGCGGACACTGTTCTGTGTCTCCTGGTCACGATCGCACGTGGCCAGCGGTCATCGCGTCCGTTGGCCACGAGCATCGGCACCACTGCTGTGCAACAAGCGCGTGTGCGCCTGCTATCCCGACCCTGTGAGCTGACGTACAGCTACTGCAGCGGTTGGTCGGGAAGCGGTTAATGCAGAGAATGCATTAGAAAAAAAAAAGCCTTAAAGAGTAACTCCACTTTCGTTGAAAAAAAAATATTCCCTGTCTGGGTGATCTCTGTACATTGCAGGGATTTTAACAAACTTTGTTGCAGATTCCTCCCTTTTGTTATTCTGAAGGAATAGCTGCTTGTTTCTCTGTGTCCATGTGCAGAGTTAATGTGAATGTGAATGGCAGTGACTTTATAATAATCAATCAGCTGCTGCATCTGCAGGGCTCTAATGAGGAAAGTGGCAGGATCTGCATCCCTTTAGATTTGATTTCCCTTTGGGAGCATCTCACCAAAAAATGACATTTTGGTTGCAGGGGATGCCCAAAATCTGACTTGTATCTTCCGGGAAAGTCAGTGAGCCAATCACACGCAGCAAATGACATACCTGGGAGGCGTTCTGTATACCATCTGTGTAAAGAACGTCTCCAGGCGGCCATATTGCATTTCACATAAAATGACAACGGCTGCAGATTGAAAAGGAAAAGGTCCTTTTTAATAACATTCAATGACTTGTGCAGCAATTGTATACGCTATAGAGCTGCACGATTAATCGTCAAGAATCGTTATCGCGTTTTTTTTTTTCCCCCGTTGCGATCTTGACAAAAGTGTTTCACGATTCTTTCTATGCAGAGAATTCTCTCTGCTCTTCTGAAGCCGACAGCCGTCAAAAAAAAAAGGAAGAAAAAAAAACGGGCAGTCTGCCAAGAATCACAACATTTTGGGCAGTGGAACTTAAGTATAAACATTGTAACAATTTGTCAATGGAATAGACTTCAGTGTGTAAATGAGGAAAGTTTAACCACTTAAACACTAAACCTTTTTCTGACATTTGTTGGTTTCAAGTTCAAATCATTTTTTTTTTTTTTTGCTAGAAAATTACTTAGAACCCCCAAACATTATATATATTTTTAGTAGAGACCCTAGAGAATAAAATGGTGGTTGTTGCAATAGTGGTGTGGTGGTAGCACTCTCGCCTAGCAGTAAGAAGGGTCGCTGGTTCGAATCCCAACCACGACACTACCTGCCTGGAGTTTGCATGTTCTCCCTGTGCCTGCGTGGGTTTCCTCCGGGTACTCCGGTTTCCTCCCACACTCCAAAGACATGCTGGTAGGTTAATCGGATCCTGTCTAAATTGTCCCTAGTATGTATGAATGTGAGTTAGGGGCCTTAGATTGTAAGCTCCTTGAGGGTAGGGACTGATGTGAATGTACAATGTATATGTGAAGCGCTGCGTAAATTGACGGTGCTATATAAGTACCTGAAATAAATAAATAAATAAAATAAATAAATAAATTTGCGCAGCGGTCTTTCAAATGCAATTTTTTTGGAAAAAGTTACTTTAATTACTTTAATTACTTTTTTTTTTAAGTCAGCAGCTACAAACACTGTAGCTGCTGACTTTTAATAAGCACACTTACCTGTCCAGGTTTCCCGCGATGTCGGCCGCCCGAGGCCGATACATCCATCAGATCGGGTTCCGGCGCCGCCATTCGAACTAAGGGAAACAGGCAGTGGAGTCTTGCGGCTTCACTGCCCGTTTTCTACTGCGCATGTGCGAGTCGCGCGGCGCTTTGTGAATAGCCGGCTGTGTTCTGGGACACACACAGGTCCCAGAAGACAGCGCGCCCCATTCCCCAGAAGACAACGCGAGGAGGAGAAGAAGAATGAAGACTGAGGAGGAGAAGAAGAATGAAGACTACCGCGGAATAGGAAGTGGCAGATTAGGACAATCTGCCTAGCAACAGCCATTTCTGGTAGGTAAAAAATTTTTTTTTTTCAATTTTTTTTTCACATTTTTAGGAGCCTTTTTGTGTAATTTTTTTTTTTTTTTTTTTTTTTTTTTAGGGTGGACCTCCGCTTTAATGAATTTAAAAAAGAAAAACTAACCAGTAAAGTTAGCCCGATTTTTTTGTGTAATGTGAAAGATTTTACACTGCGAGAATCTTGATCTTTTTATTCTAAGCAAAATAATCGTGATTCTCATTTTGGCCCGAATTGTGCAGCTCTAATACGCTAGAATAATTTTTTTATTTGCTATTTTTTCCCATGAAAGTGGAGTTACCCTTTAAGCCTTTAGAACCACTTTAATAAAGGATAACAATCAGAGGTTATCACTGGCCTTGTGCCATAGAAAACACAGTAAAGTCTTCAAAACAGAAGTTATCTCAGCGGGTTGACGTCTCCCATCCCAAAAACGACAGATTTTATTCCTCATATTAGGATAGTGGGTGGGGCCATGCAAATTATTGCTTTACACCCCAACTACACACAGAGAACCCCAAAGATATAATAAAACATTACAAAGACATTCATTCAAAACTGTGTAGAGCTTTTCTTCTGGCTTGTTGGCCATCATCAGTGTATGGAAACCACGACTTCCGGAAATGGAATGTTCTTTCTTATACAATGTATCTTGATCTATTTTATTTAATTTTTTTGCAGCTGAAAATGTCAATGAAAAAGGTATAAAATACTACAACGATCTAATTAATGCGCTTTTGGAAAACAAGATTACTCCAGTAGTTACCTTGTATCACTGGGACCTGCCACAGGTAAGTTTTTTTTTTTTGTGGTCACAGAATTCTGGTAGGTCTTTCTGTAACATACAAGTGCCTTGAAAAAGTATTCATACCCCTTGAAATTTTCCACATTTTGTCACGTTACAACCAAAAAACGTAAAAATGTATTTTATTGGGATTTTATGTGATGGACCAACACAAAGTGGCTCATAATTGTGAAGTGGAAGGAAAATGATGAACGGTTTTTAACATTTTTTTTACAAATAAATATGTGAAAAGTGTGGGGGGCATTTGTATTTAGCCCCCTTTACTCTGATACCCCTAACTAAAATCTATTGGAACCAATTGCCTTCAAAAGTCACTTAATTAGTAAATAGAGTCCACCTGTGTGTAATTTAATCTCAGTATAAATACAGCTGTTCTGTGAAGCCCTCAGAGGTTTGTTAGAGAACCTTAGTGAACAAACAGCATCATGAAGGCCAAGGAACACACCAGACAGGTCAGGGATAAAGTTGTGAAGAAGTATAAAGCAGGGTTAGGTTATAAAGAATATCCCAAGCTTTGATCATCTCCCGGAGCTCTATTCAATCCATCATCGGAAATTGGAAAGAGTATGGCACAACTGCAAACCTACCAAGACATGGCCGTCCACCTAAACTGACCGGCCGGGCAAGGAGAACATTCATCAGAGAAGAGCCAAGAGGTCCATGGTAACTCTGGAGGAGCTGCAGAGATCCACAGCTCAGGTGGGAGAATCTGTCCACAGGACAACTATTAGTCGTGTTCTCCACAAATCTGCCCTTTATGGAAGAGTGACAAGAAGAAAGACATTGGTGAAAGAAAGTCATAAGAAGTCCCGTTTGCATTCTGCGAGAAGCCATGTGGAGGACACAGCAAACATGTGGAAGAAGGTGATCTGGTCAGATGAGACCAAAAATTAAATTGTTTGGCCTGAAAGCAAAACACTTTGTGTGGGGGAAAACTAACACTGCACATCACCCTGAACACATCATCCCCACCGTGAAACATGGTGGTGGCAGCATCATGTTGTGGGGATGCTTTTCTTCAGCAGGGACAGGGAAGCTGGTCAGAGTTGATGGGAAGATGGATGGAGCCAAATACAGGACAATCTTAGAAGAAAACCTGTTGGAGTCTACAAAAGACTTGAGACTGGGGCGGAGGTTCACCTTCCATCAGGACAACGACCCGAAACATACAGCCAGAGATACAATGGAATGGTTTAGATCAAAGCATATTCATGTGTTAAAATGGCCCAGTCACAGTCCAGACCTAAATCACATTGAGAATCTGTGGCAAGACTTGAAAATTGCTATTCACAGACGTTCTCCATCCAATCTGACAGAACTTGAGATATTCTCCAAAGAAGAAGAATGGGCAGAAATGTCCTCTCTAGATGTACAAAGCTGGTAGAGACATCCCCAAAAAGACTTGCAGCTGTAATTGCAGAGAAAGGCGGTTCTACAAAGTATTGACTCCGGGGGGCGCCATACAAATGTACCCCCCACACTTTTCACATATTTATTTGTATCATTTATCATTTTCCCCCCACTTCACAATTATGTGCCATTTTGTGTTGGTCTATCAAATAAAATACATTTGCGTTTTTGGTTGTAACATTATAAAATGTTGAACATTTCAAGCAGTATGAATACTTTTTTCAAGGCACTGTACACTATATTACCAATGTATTGGGACGCCTGCCTTTACTTCACTGATGTTGGACGAGAAGGCCTGGCTCGCAGTCTCCGCTCTAATTCATCCCAAAGGTGTTCTATCGGGTTGAGGTCAGGACTCTGTGCAGGCCAGTCAAGTACCTTCACCCCAAACTTGCACATCCATGTCTTTATGGACCTTGCTTTATGCACTGGTCCAAATCATTTGGTGGAGGGGGGATTATGGTGTGGGGGGGAGGGGGGATTATGGTGGGGGGTTGTTTTTCAGGGGTTGGGCTTGGCCCCTTAGTTCCAGTGAAGGGAACTCTTAAAACGTCAGCATACCAAGACATTTTGGACAATTTCATGCTCCCAACTTTGTGGGGATTTGGGGATCACTCCTTCCTGTTCCAACATGACTGCACACCAGTGCACAAAGCAAGGCCCATAAAGACATGGGTGAGCGATTTTGAGGTGGAGGAACTTGACTGGCCTGCACAGAGTCCTGACCTCAACCCGATAGAACACCTTTTGGATGAATTAGAGCAAAGACTGCGAGCCAGGCCTTCTCGTCCAACATCAGTGCCTGACCTCACACATGGGCTTCTTTACTACTTTTACTCAGCATACACACTAAGGCTTCATTGTACACTTGGCCATGATGTACCTCGGCCACGGGAAAATGCAAAATGTGGCAAAATTGCGTTTAGAGGTTTCCCACGGCCATCGGTCAAAACGCCCCTTTCCTGTACACGATTCTAATGCCTTCAGGAGAGGGAGGTTGAACCTCCACCTAACCGCAGCAGATCCTAAACTCTGATAAAAGCCCATCTGTACATGGTTTCAGAAATTATGTTTCTTACCATTTTTGTTTTTTACAAGGTTCAAAAGTTCTGTCATGTGACCATGCATCTCTTTTTTTCTGATAGTGGGGGGCGGGGTTACAGGACACTGTACAGACATGCCATTTGCCTTTGTTCCAAAGTCTGTTCAGCCTGAGGCAAGAGGCAGACTGTGATTGGTGGTGGTGGGGGGGGGCATGGTAATTCAACAAAACACCCAATACAGGCATGCTGTCTATCTACACAGTGTCCTGCAACAATAAAAAAAAATACAAAAATAATTTTATTATTTTAAATAGCAATAACAGTGTTGTGTATATTCCCTCTTATAGGCTAACAAGATTGAAATTATTAAAATAAACTAGCCGCACATGTAGGGAAAAAAAACAAAACTTTGTAGTCAACGAGTCAATATTGGACAAATCTCCCACCTATTGAACTTATCTTAGCTTTCTATCCTCAATATATGTCGAGGTAAAGAGGATATTTATAACAAGTATCCAGCCCTATATATCTTGAATGGACTTATACATAGTGGTGGGTGAACTGCTGCCCCATCATTGCTATCAGTGGGATGAGCGGTGCCTCATTATTGGTGTCAGTGGAAGGAATAGTGCCCCATCATTGGTGTCAGTGGGAGGAATAGTGCCCCATCATTGGTGTCAGTGGGAAGAATAGTGCCCCATCATTGGTGTCAGTCGGAGGAATGGTGCCTCATTATTGGTGTCAGTGTAAGGAATGGTGCCCCATCATTGGCGTCAGTGTAAGGAATGGTGCCCCATCATTGGTGTCAGTGTAAGGGATGGTGCCCCATCATTGGTGTCAGTGTAAGGGATGGTGCCCCATCATTGGTGTCAGTGTAAGGGATGGTGCCCCATCATTGGTGTCAGTGGAAGGAATGGTGCCCCATCATTGGTGTCAGTGGAAGGAATGGTGCCCCATCATTGGTGTCAGTGGAAGGAATGGTGCCCCATCATTGGTGTCAGTGTAAGGGATGGTGCCCCATCATTGGTGTCAGTGTAAGGGATGGTGCCCCATCATTGGTGTCAGTGTAAGGGATGGTGCCCCATCATTGGTGTCAGTGGAAGGAATAGTGCCCCATCATTGGTGTAAGTGGGAGGAATAGTGCCCCATCATTGGTGTCAGTGGAAGGAATGGTGCCCCATCATTGGTGTCAGTGGAAGGAATGGTGCCCCATCATTGGTGTCAGTGTAAGGGATGGTGCCCCATCATTGGTGTCAGTGGAAGGAATAGTGCCCCATCATTGGTGTCAGTGGGAGGAATGGTGCCCCATCATTGGTGTCAGTGGAAGGAATGGTGCCCCATCATTGGTGTCAGTGGAAGGAATGGTGCCTCATAGTAGTGGGAAGAACAGTGCCCCACAAGGGCTGGATAGAAGCAAGAAAAGGGCAACATTTGTCCCATAGGTTGCCGTTAGGTCTTGCAGTGAGGGAGCCGCCCCACTCCAGGGGATAATTTTTAGGTTTCCTGGAGTTGAACTTTAAATGAAAGAAGGTGTTCCATTGTCAGTTTTGGTTCCAGCTTTGTCATGTTCAGTATTGGCCGACTTATTGGAATATTCCACAGAACCCGTCACATGCTGAGCGACCTTCTTTACTTTCCCATTGACCCTGCTTGGTACTGCTGTATGATATGTGCTGGAGCCTCGCAGACCAAGGTGTCCTCTCACATGGTTTTCCTTTTCACTAATCTATAAACATGACAAACCTTCAGCCACACTAAACAAAGGACAAACACGATGGGACTTTGCGGCATACTTCACTTCTTGCTTTACAAATCCACCATTGGGATTATATGAATGACTTGCGTAGTGAAGCTCTTGTTGTTGGACTTGTATGATGTCCTTCCATCAATGCTGCATCTCTAACCACGTTCTCTGTGTGACATCTACAGAACCTGCAGGAGAAATACAGCGGCTGGCAGAACATCAGTATGGTCACCTACTTTACCGATTATGCCAACCTGTGCTTTGAGAAATTTGGTGACCGAGTGAAATATTGGATCACATTCAGCAACCCCTGGGTGAGTTACTGTCCATGGCTGCCTGTAAAATGAAGCACAACTGTCACCTGGAAGTAGGGAAAGACATCGCTGAGAAGAGGACAGAAAGTTATGCTGGAAGTGGAATCTTCCCGGCTGTTCTGCTGACCCATTGACTTCAGTGCTTTATGTCGGTGACCAGGGGCGGACTGATAACTCATGGGGCCCCCGGGCAATAGGAGATTATGGGGCCCCCAGGCAATCAGTGATTATGGGGCCACACAGTATACACACACACAGTATACAATCACACAGTATACACATACATGTACACGTATACACAGACAGATGTAAAAAAAACACAGATTTATACATACTGTCCCTGGTTTTACTGAGGCTGGCAACCCTAATGGGGCCCCCTAGTGGCCCAGGGCCCTCGGGCAGTGCCCGAGTGACTCAATGGTCAGTCCGCCCCTGTCGGTGACTCTATAGGCAGATGAGTCAACTCGGAGGTTCTTCTCTGCATACTTCATCTAGACCAGTGACTTAGAATATTTACGCCAAAGGGTCAGCATGACACCAGGCAACTAGCATCTCTCCTCCAGGACTTCTCCAGAACCTCTCCCAGCCTCTGGCACTCCCTACCCCAGTATGTCAGGTTAGCTCCTACCATGTCCACCTTAGGGCAATTCTTCAAATCTACAGTAATTTTTTCAGGAAAGCCTACCTCACCTCTCCCTAAAACTGTACTTTGGCCACCTCCATCAGATCATCCCCCACAGCTATTACCTTTTGTACCACCTCCTCCTCTCCTAACCCCTTCACACTGACGTAATGCAAAATATGCGGCCTTCGGCTTCAAGGGGTTGTACCGGGGTGATGCATGCAGCTGCAGGCATCATCCCGGGACCGTTTTCTAGAGCCGGCGGTTGGCTTTCTTGTAATGGCAACCGATGAGGCTAATCAGCAGCTCGGTTGTTATAACAAGTAGCAGTGGGGGGCGTCCCCCCCCCACCACCCCCTTCCCGCCGTGGCTCGCCCAGGCTCTCCCGTTCCACAAGGAGGTCTGATCGACCAGCGTCCGACGACTGGCCAGAGCCCCCGAACGAAGCCAAAATCGGCTTCGATCGGGTCTCAGGTCTAGTAACCGGGAAACAATGTCATGCCATCACTTCCTGTTTACTGGAGCCTTAGGCAGCCCATACATGGGGTCGAATTTCGAAATAATTTTCTTTCGATAATCTTATCTAAGAATTTTCATTCGCATTTCGCACCATTAGTGAACTCAAGCAACAGCCGATTTTCGTGCAGCCATCGAATTTGAGTCATCGGACATGTTGGAAATTTTTGGAAAAACTAACGATTTTCGAATCAATGATGGGAGAATCGTGCGCAAAATGTAATTCAAAAAAGAAATGCGCACGTGCAAGAAAAGAAAATTCCCGGAAAGAAAAGAAGATTCCCGGAAAGAAAAGAAAATTCCCGGAAAGAAAAGAAAATTCCCGGAAACAAAAGATGATTCCCAGCCACGAAAATTCTTTTCTTTAGCAACATGAGGTGAAATTGAAGGCTTGGTTGGCCAAATTTCGAAAATCAATGGTGGCGCCATCGGATCACAAAACGCACAAATTTTCTGATTTTTCAAAAGAAAATTCTTTCGAAAATTCGACCCGTGTATGACCAAGCCTCAAAGGTGCCAGATTTGAAAAAAATTACAGTATTCAAAATAGCCAAACTTGGCGTTTTGAATGCTTTTAAGTGCAAAGGAAGGATTTGGGGTCTTATAGAGCCCAGATCTCATAAAGATGACCTGTCACTGCCTATTACTGTCACAAGGGATTATGTTTACATTCCTTGTGACAGCAATAAAAGTGATCAAAAGGGATAGTGTAAAAAAAAAAAAAATCGTATTTATTTTATTTTAAGCACCCCATCCCGCCGAGCTCACGCACAGAAGCGAACGCATACCTAAGTCACGCCCGCTAATGTAAACAGTGTTCAAACCACACATGCGAGGTATCGCTGTGATCGTTAGAGCGAGATCAATAATTCTAGCGCTAGGCCTCCTCTGTAACTCTAAACTGGTAACCATTAATAAAAAATTAAAGCGTCGCCTACGGAGATTTTTAAGTACCGTAGTTTGTCGCCATTCCACGAGCGTGCGCAATTTTAAAGCGTGACATGTTAGGTATCTATTTACTCGGTGTAACAGCATCTTTCACATTATACAAAAAAAAAAAAAATTGGGCTAACATTACTGTTTTTTTAAAAAAAATTCATAAAAGTGCATTTCTTCCAAACAGATTGCGTTTGAAAGACCGCTGCGCAAATACAGTGTGACATAAAATATTGCAATGACTGCCAATTTATTCTCTAGGGTCTCTGCTAAAAAATATATATATATAATGTTTGGAGGTTCTAGGTAATTTTCTAGCAAGAAATACTGATTTTGAACTTTTAAGTAACAAGTGTCAGAAAAAGGCTTATGCCGCGTACACACGAGCGGACATTACGGCGGACTTTGCCCGGCGGACTTTTCGATGTACTTTCCGACGGACTTTCTGAATGAACGGACTTGCCTACACACAATCCACCAAAGTCCGTCGAATTCGTACGTGATGACGTACGACCGGACTAAAACAAGGAAGTTCATAGCCAGTAGCCAATAGCTGCCCTAGCATGGCTTTTTGTCCGTCGAACTAGCATACAGACGGCGGACTTTTCGACCGGACTCGATTTCAACGGATAAATTTTAAACAAGTTTCAAATCTAAGTCCGTCCAACTTTTGAGAAAACAAAGTCCGCTGGAGCCCACACACATCGAATTGTCCGACGAAATCCAGTCCGCCGGGCAAAGTCCGCCGTAATGTCCGCTCGTGTGTACGCGGCATTAGGCTCCAAGGGGTTAGGCATACCTCCCAACAGTCCCTGATTTCGCGGGACTGTCCCTGATTTGGAACAATGTCCCTCTGTCCCTCAATCATCCTCATTTGTCCCTCATTTTGGTCTGATCTATATAGATGTATATAAAATGCACTTTTTATCTATCAAAAAGTGTTTCCCAGTGCTAAACCTTTCATCCAATTTCTAAATTGCTGCATTTGTACATTTTAAAAGCCAATATAAAGGAATAGTAGTGGTAAAAAAAAGCACTTGTGGATTTAATTAACCTTTTTTGGGGGGTTATTTCTCCTTTAAGAGGGTGTGGCAGGGGGCGTGTCCTATGCCTACATACATTTGCTAGTAGATATCCCTCATTCCCATCTCAAAATGTTGGGAGGTATATGGGTTAGGATGAGCAGGGCCCTCCTATTCCTTCTGTATTGAACTGTATTGTAATCGTACTGTCTCCCTTTATACTGTAAAGCAATGTGCAAGCTGTTGGCGCTATATAAATCCTTATATTATAATATTAATAATAATATTCTCTAGAATGGCAAGTGAGCAATGGCAACTGCAAAAAAAGGCTAAGTAATAAAGTACATTTTGGGGACTTTGCATGTGCTACTTAGAATATCCAGATATTATACAGAATATACACTAATTGTACCATTTAATATTAAAATCACATGTGTAGTGCCTATTAAGCATTAGTATCACAATCCAATAGGATCCAACCTACAATAGGCATGCCCCAATAGCATACATAATTAACATACAGCTTAATGTACTGTAATTATAATGTTTGCAAACTTGCTGTACAAGTATATTGTATCATCCTTGTTAGAAGAATGGGGGGCTACTTACTCAAAGCGTTTCACCAGCATTATAACTAAATTTAATATAACTATTTAATTGCACAGTTCATACAAACATTTATACACAAATGCAATTCTTGCATCACCACTTACAGATATATACACTATATTACCAAAAGTATTAGGACGCCCGCCTTTACACACACATGGACTTTTAATGACATCCCAGTCTTAGTCCGTAGGGTTCAATATTGAGTTGGCCCACCCTTTGCAGCTATAACAGCTTCAACTCTTCTGGGAAGGCCGTCCACAAGGTTTAGGAGGGTGTCTATGGGAATGTTTGACCATTCTTCCAGAAGAACATTTGTGAGGTCAGGCAGTGATGATGGGCGAGGAGGCCTGGCTTGCAGTCTCCACTCTAATTCATCCCAAAGGTGTTCTATTGGGTTGAGGTCAGGACTCTGTGTAGGCCAGTCAAGTTCCTCTAACCCAAACTCGGTCATACATGTCTTTATGGACCTTGCTTTGTGCACTGGTGGGCAGTCATGTTGAAACAGGAAGGGGCCATCCCCAAAGTTGGGAGAATAAAATTGTCCAAAATGTCTTGGTATGCTGACGCCTTAAGAGTTCCCTTCACTGGATCTAAGGGGCCAAGCCCAACCCCTGAAAAACGACCCCACACCATAATCCCCCCTCCACCAAATGATTTGGACCAGTGCAAATAACAAGGACCATAAAGACATGGATGAGCGAGTTTGCTTTGGAGGAACTTGACTGGCTAGCACAGAGTCCTGACCTCAACCCTATAGAACACCTTTGGGATGAATTAGAGCGGAGGCCTTCTCGTCCAACTTCAGTGCCTGACCTCACAAATGTGCTTCTGGAAGAATGGTCAAACATTCCCATAGACACACTTCTAAACCTTGTGGAAGGCCTTCCCAGAAGAGTTGAAGCTGTTATAGCTGCAAAGGGTGGGCCAACTCAATATTGAACCCTACGGGCTAAGACTGGGATGCCATTAAAGTTCATGTGCATGTAATGGCAGGCTTCTCCACAGATAGGAGAAGGTGGTTATAATGCTGGTAAAATGCATTGAAGAATAAGTATCCCTCAGTCTTCTAAGAAGGATGATACAATACACATGTACAGCAAGTTTGCAAACATTATTACATTAAATTGTATGTTGATTAAGTATGAATCATGGCCAGGGGTCAGGCTTGGAGACCACAGGTTATAGCAGTAGAGAGGCTCCCACTGACCAGCAGGATAGGTATACAAGCAGGTCACCCTGGTGGATGACGCGGGCTCACCAGAGGTGCGGGGTCTAAGCATTAACTGGTATTCACCAGAGCTCCTGATGGTGGAGATGGGTTTTGCTGAGTGTTAGCACCAGGTCGCGGTCCTCAGGATCACCCCACCAGTATGTGAGAAAGCCAGGGTCCAGTAAAAGAAGTTGTAGGTAGGGCTCAAGCAGAAGTGTAGTCAGTAAACAAGCCGAAGGTCGGTAACAAGTGGTTGCAGGTTGGGATCAAGCAGAAATTTAATCAAACAAGCCAAAGGTCGTTAATGAGCGGTATTGAAGATACGGATGGCACCAGGAGTGAAAAAAGTAAGAAATTGGCTGGAGAGAGAGAACAATAATCTGGAAAAGGCATGGCTTAAATAGGAAGTTCATTGGAGGAGCAAAGAGTTCAAGGCTCACCATAAACAAGGTTCAAGGCAAGATTGTCCCAGGAATTGTCCAGGCAGCTGTCCAGCATCTTAGGTGGCTCACTCAGAAGAGATATTGCGTTCTGACAATATGTTATTGGGGCATACCTATTGTAGGCTGGGCCCTATTGGATTGTTTTACCAATACCTAAATGGCACTACACATGTGGCTTTTGTTAGACATTTTACGGTGATTTTAATAAATTATATGCTTTCTTACGATATATAATTTTTGATTATTCTAAGTAGCACCTGAAAAGTCCCGCACATGTTCTGTATTACTTTATTCACAGGTCAGCAATGGCGGTCTCCAGGTTTCAATTAAGAAAGGGAAAAACAATAATCTTTAGCTCCGACTCTAGCTTCGACAGTGGTCACCGGAACAAAGGAGTCAATCTCCAATAGGAACAAAGACATTCATTAAAACTTTATAAGTGTCTTACCGTACTAAATCAATAAACCTCAAAAAAAGGCCTTTATATACACCTGATGAGTGGACGAGCACCACTACTTTATGCACGTAAAAAAAGAACTACAGTATCAGCAATGTCTAGCTATGACAGCATATAGACAAACTGGGGACCCTGCTAGATTGACATGTTTTTCTTGAGTGGGTTGCTTTCCATATTGGCTTCTAATAAAGATTTCTTCAAAACGCAATCTGCATTTAGAAAAAAACCCTCTTTTTTTCCCATAAACAGTCTGTGGCAGTTGAAGGCTATGAGACGGGAGAACATGCACCGGGCCTAAAGCTAAGAGGGACTGGAGCATACAAGGCAGCACACCACCTTATCAAGGTGAGTAAATACTGCAGACAGTAAAACCTCATCACTGATCACTGAAGGGTTATGATGAACCAATAGTTGATGCCAGATTTCTCACAAGTAAATTTATACAAAAGAAAATAATTCATTCATTTTGTAAATTGGGTATAGATACACTTATTATAATTGTGGAAAGTGAGGCTGCCAGACATTAGGAATATTACAGAGTGTATTTTTCTCTATATAATGCTTATCCCCCCCCATGTGTACTTTATAGTCCAGATGTAACCCCCCCCCCCAAATAAAAAAAGATCCCTTGCAGTGGGGCAGTTTTACTTATTTACAATATGCCTTGTATTCATTAACCGGTTCCCGACCGGCTCACGCAGATATACTGTGGCAGAATGGCTCTCCTGGGCAAAATCCCATATATGTATATATATATATACAATGTGTCAAAAGTCTCCGATCTGTCCATCGTAATACCGGTAAAAATCGCAGATCACCGCCATTACTAGTAAAAAAAAAATGTAAAAAATAAAAACACCATAAATCTTTCCCATAGTTTGCAGACGCTATAACTTTTGCGCTTATCAATCCAATCAATATACGCTTATTGCGATTTTTTTTTTTACCAAAAATATGTAGAAGAATACATATTGGCCTGAATTTATAAAGAAATTTGTTTTTTTAAAAAAAATGTGGGGGATATTTATTAAAACAAAAAGTAAAAAATATATTTTGTTTTCAAAATTGTCGCTGTTTTTTTGTTTATAGGGCAAAAAATAAAAACCGCAGAGGTGATCAAATACCACCAAAAGAAAGCTCTATTTGTAGGGAAAAAAAGGACGCAAATTGTTTGGGTACAGCGTCGCACGACTGCGCAATTGTCAGTTAAAGTGACACAGTGCCGAATCGCAAAAAGTCCCCCCCTCTCCCCCTGTGGTCAGCATGCCGATCAGCACAGGACCCAGAAGATTGCAACCATATTACTGTAATAGAGTAGACTATTATAGTGATTGTCATCTTCCCCAGCAGCCCCTCAGGTATGAGATATACAGACATACATTGTACCAAGCTGGACCAATAGAACTATACAATACACATCATACCTGGAGGTCAGATTTACATGTAAGCAGTGGTGGCGCGTAATGCAGGGCCAGGGGTGCCGCCCCCCTATCCATGTGTCCGGCCCCCTAATTTACATGCAGGGTGCCGAACGCATGGATTCCAATGGGTTTTCTTTTTTTTTTGCCTGAGGCTCTAATAGGCTTCCAAAAAGCCAATAGTGAATGAATTTTTGCCATTGTCACGCTGATTCTCCTCCCCGCCAATCAGGAAGCGGGTCTTGAGACCCGTTTCCATATTGGCCTGAAAGGAGAAGCGATCCTATTGGCCTAGGAGGAGGAGAGAGGAGACGCATGGCTGCCGTGATGCCGAGGAGGAGACACATGGGAAAGCTGTCGCCCTGGGGGAAGCGCTGCCCGCACCATAAATGGGGTGAGTGCGGAGCTGGTACCGGGGGGGGGGGTATGTGTGCGGGTGACCAATTGGCACACATACCACCAGCCACCACTGCATATAAGTACACCTCAATCCACTAACCAGTTTTTACACAGCAGCCGACAACACACCTGTGACATGATGTTTTCTATATGTTGCAGGCACATGCCAGGACGTGGCACAGCTATAACAAATACTGGCGGGGCAAGCAGAAAGGTATGACCTTCGTGTCCTCAGTAAATATGTTCACATTTGCACAAATATCGTCACGGTAAAACGGTTTCATTTTATCAACCAAGAAATTATTTCACAAGTGCAAATTTCAGATTGAAAACCATAAATTATTCATAAACTGAATTTGATGAATGAATGCTATGAAGGCTTGAGCAGACAGATCTTTGTATACACGTCCGGTCCCTGGCTAACAGCAGGTTACATAATCATCCATCCTGACATGGCTACAAATGTCTTGATTTTAAAAAGTGTAATGCCGTTTTCAGCCAAGGAAGTTGCCATCTCAGGCCGGCCATCCACGGTTCGAATCTCAGCCGGTTCAGCAGGAACCGGCCGAGATTTGAACCGTTAATGGGCAGGCTGAATGTACAATGGGTACAACCAGCCTGCCGGATTCTCTTGCGATTATCGCTAGTGGCTGCTATAGTTGCTAGCGATAATCACTTTCTTTTCTGAGTGGGGGCGGCTTCCCCCCACCGGGAGAAGACAATGGGCCGGCAGGAGGGATTCCCACATCAACTCTCTTTTGTAAGTTTGCCCACTTACAAAGAAATGAAGGGTCTATCATTTTTATCATAGGTGTATTTTAAATGATAGAGACAGAATATCAACCCAATATCAACCCATAATCCAGAAAAAACACGTTCAGTTCAGTGAGTAAAATAAGTATTTGATCCCCAAGCAAAACATGACTTAGTACTTTTCTTGTAGGACGTTTCTTGGTGACCAGGTTTGCACACATCTCAGGAGGGATTTTGGTCCACTCTTCTTTACAGATCTTCTCTAAATCCTTAAGGTTTCTTGGCTGTCGCTTGGTAACTCGAAGTTTCAGCTCCCTCCATACATTTTCTATGAGATTAAGGTCTGGAGACTGGCTAGGCCACTCCATGACCATAATGTGCTTCTTGAGCCACTCCTTTGTTGGCTTGGTGGTATGTTTTGGGTCATTGTCATGCTGGAAGACCCATCCACGACCCGTCTTCAGTGTTCTGGCTGAAGGAAGAAGGTTCTTATCCAAGATTTTAAAATACGTGGCCCTATCCATCCATGTTCTTAGGGTCATAGTCAGTATTTTTCCTCCTCCAAACACAGCGAGTCAAAATAATGCCAAAGAGCTTAATTTTGGTCTCATCTGACCACAGCACACACCCGAATCCTTCTCTGAATCATTTAGATGTTCATTGGCAAACTTCAGATGGGGCTGCACAAGTGCCTTCTTGAGGAGGGGGACCTTGTGGGCGCTGCAGGATTTCACCCCATGGCGGCATATTGTGTTACCAATGGTTTGTTTGGTGACTGTGGTCCCAACTGCTTTAAGATCATTCACAAGCTCCTCCTGTGTAGTTCTGGGCTGATCCCTCACTTGCATGGAGCTCCAGACCGAGGGCGATTGATGGTTATTTTGTATTTCTTCCATTTGTGAATAATCGCTCCAAAAGTTGTCTCCTTCTGACCAACCTTCTTGCTGATGGTCTTGTAGCCCATTCCAGTCTTGTGCAGGTCTAAAATCTTCTCCCCGACGTCCTTTGACAGCTCTTTGGTCTTGCCCATGATGGTGAGGTTTGAATGGAAGAAAGAGATTCTGTGGACAGGTGTCTTTTATACACATAACGAGTTGTCGTTAGGAGCCCCTTCTTACATTGACAGGACTAATCTGTGTACTACATGAGCACCTACTGTAGACAATCTGCGGGAGGCAGAAGTAGTGTTGGTTGGTAGGGGAATCAAATACTTATTTTACTTACTGAACTGCAACTCCATTTATAACTTTTGTATCGTGTGTTTTGTCTGGATATTTGGTTGATATTCTGTCTCTATCATTTAAAATACACCTATGATAAAAATTATAGACCCTTCACTTATTTGTAGGTGGGCAAACTTACAAAATCTGCAGGGGATCAAATCATTAGACCCCTTTCACACTGAGGCATTTTTCAGTGCTAAAAATATCGCCTGCATGGCGCCTGAAAAAAGTCTCAGCTGCAAACCCAGTTTGAAAGCCAGAGTGCTCTCACAGTGGGGCGCAGAGCTGGCAGGGCGTCACAAAAAGTCCTGCCAGCAGCTTCTTTGCAGCGGTGAATACACCGATCCTCCACCGCTCCTGCCCATCGAAAACAATGGGGCAGCGCTGCTATACCACCGGCAAAGCGCCGATGCAGCTGTGTTTTGCGGGCGGATTTAACCCCTTTTCGGCCACTAGCGGGGGGTTAAAACTGCTCCGCTAGCAGCCGAATATCACCGCTAAAATGACGGTAAAGCGGCGCTAAAAATAGCGCCGCTTTACCACTGACGCCCGGGGCGGCTCAGTGTGAAAGGGGTCTTACTTTTGACACAGTACACAGAATTGTGAAACTTCACAAATCATCTTGCCGCATTTTACTGATACAGATGTAGTTTCTTCCAAAGCTCTACTGTTGAGGAGTACAAAGTGCGTGTGAATTTCTCTCTCCTCTTTAGGAATGGTTGGAATTTCCCTGACCACAGAATGGGGTGAACCCGTGGACATCTCCAGTCAGAAGGATATTGAAGCTGCGGAGAGATTTGTTCAGTTTAATTTTGGATGGTTTGCCAATCCTCTTTTCAATGGAGACTACCCACAGATCATGAAAGAATATATAGGTAAGTGAGAGCATCCCTGCTTAAAAATGGACCAGAGGTCAAAACTAAAAGGTGTTCTATGTTATTGGGAACATCTAGAAATGTTTGTTGTGTCTAAACAGTACTAGAACAAATGTTTCTGTTGTCTTGAATTCTCCCTGAAAATGAAGTGTATTTCCTGGTATATGAGGGTGCACAGGCACTCTTGGGATTCTCACTGTTCTCCTTGCTGGAGGCTCTGACATGACATAGCAAAACCCTGCCCTAAGGAAAATGGCCGCCTCCACACAGACAGAGGACAGAACAAGGCATGGTATCAGTAACGGGAGAAAAATCTGATGCAGAGAGAGGAGATTCTCAAGTTTTTAAATTTTTTTTAACAGAAAAAAGATTCTCAAGTTTTAAAATGTTTGGCATACAATATGTTGAATAGCTAGACTTTTAGCATCTCTAAGTGAATATGTCGGGTCAATCTGCATTTAGCAGAATATAGCTATAAGCAGCGGTGGCTGGTGAGCCTGTGGGTCAGTCGGACTGGTCAATCGCAACCCCATCCCAGGTCGGTCAGCCCCACATCTGTGGCACGAGCAGCGCTTCCCTCCGGGCGACAGCTTCTTCTGCGTCTCCTCATGACAGCCGTGTGTCTCCTCCCTCCTCCTACTTGGCCAATAGGGTCGCTTCTCCTTTTGGCCAATCAGGAAACGGGTCTCAAGGCTCGCTTCCTGATTGGCCGGGAGGAGAATCAGTGTGACAATAGCGAATATTCATTCGCTATTATCACATAAATGGGTGGGCTCAGGGTGCAGTGCTCTGTGCCCCGAGCCCACCTTTTTTTTTAAGCCAATTAGAGCCTCCGGCTCTAATCATGTGCTTCAAAAAAAAAATTGCAATTGGAATCAGTAACACACACATAACTATATGGTGTTAAACTGGCAGTAACGCACATAGAACTATATGGCGTTAAACTGGCAGTTAAGCACACATAACAATATGGCGTTAAACTGTCAGTAACGCACACAGAACTATATGGCGTTAAACTAGCAGTTAAAGAGGGAATCCACCTAGAAAAAAAATATTAAAAGCCAGCAGCTACAAACACTGCAGCTGCTGACTTTTAATAAATGGTCACTTACCTGTCCTGGAGTCCAGCGATGTCGGCAGCATCGTTCGGCTCTCGGCTGCTGCCGCCACAATTCCCTGTGAGGGAATCAGGAAGTGAAGCGTTGCAGCTTCACTTCCCGGTTCCCTACTGCACATGCGTGAGTCGCGCTGCGCATTCTAAGTGGTCCCCGCTATCTCCTGGGACCTGTGTGTTTCCCAGGAGACAGCGGGGGGGTGCGGGAGGGGGCGTGACTCCCGTGGGAGTCTATTCCCGGAAGTGGGTGCAGATACCTGTCTAATACAGGTATCTGCACCACCCTCCCCCCTGAAAGGTGCCAATTGTGGCACCGGAGGGGGGGGAGGATTCAGATGAGCGGAAGTTCCACTTTTGGGTGGAACTCCGCTTTAAGCACACATAACAATATGGCGTTAAACTGTCAGTAACGCACACAGATCTATATGGCGTTAAACTGGCAGAAATGCACACAAAACTATATGGCGTTAACTGGCAGTAACGCGTGGATGGGGGGCTTATGAAGTGGCCAACACTGGCTATAAGCTATAGCTATAAAAAGAGAAATGGCACTGGTAATTGCTGGTACATTAGCATTCTGTGAAGCCGATGTTAGAACTATGCAATATTTTAATAACTCAAAAAGAGTTAAAGGTATTTTAATATAAAATGTTGTACTAATTCTGCTACAGATGATAAATCAGTTCATGGATAAATCACAAACAGAGAGGTTGATTTACTAAAGGCAAAGAGGCTGTTTACTTTGCAAGGGAATATATACTGTGCAAATGATTTTTCATGTTCATTTAAATTCATGATAATAATTGAAAAATCGAATACGATACAAAAATATATATTTTAAAAACTGTCATTTTCGGTTTCGGCAAGTGCCAAGTGCGTCCTGCATTTTCGGTTTCTGCACCAAAATTGAATTTGATGCTCCTCTAGTAAGAATCAGAGAGCCATGCTCGTTAGAACTTACAATCTAAGAGGGAGGGTCAAGAGATACAAAAAGGTAATAACTGTGGGGGATGAGCTGATGGAGAAAATAGATGTACAATTGTTAGGTAGAGGAAGGATAGGCTTCTCCTGAAGAGGAGGGTTTTCAGGGGTCTTCTAAAAGTGAACAGAGTTGGAGATAGTCGAAAAGATTGGGGTAGGGGGTTCCAGAGGGTGGGAGAGGCTCAGGAGAAGTCCTGGAGGCGAGTATGGGAGGAGGTGACGAGGGAGCTAAAGAGCAGGAGGTCTTTGGAGGAACAAAGAGAATGATTAGGTTGGTATTTTGAGAGTAGGTTAGTGATGTAGCTGGGGGCAGAGGTGTGAATGGCTTTGTAAGTAATTGTTAGTATTTTGAATTTAATTCGTTGGGTGAGCAGAAGCCAATGGAGGGATTGGCAGAGAGGGGTGGCAGACGCTGAGCGATGGTTAAGGTGGATGAGTCTGGCAGCAGCATTCAAGACAGACTGAAGGGGGGATAGTCTATGTAAAGGTAAGTCAGTGAGGAGGGAGTTGCAGTAGTTGGGCAGGGAGTGGACTAGGAGCTTTGTGGTGTCATTGGCTCGGAAGGGGCGTATTTTAGAGAAGTTACTTATCTAACCAGGAGCAGTCCTTCCGTCCCACGCTGCCAGCGCCTCTTAGCCCATGCCGCTGTTTGGTGACGTAGGAACCAAAAAAATCTAACAGTACCGATGGAGAATATTAACCTGTCTGGATGTACTCAGCAAGACAGTCAAGCAGGGCATTGAATCCACTGTTGAGTGGAGATAATTTTCACTGCAACAGTGGATCACAGCTGAACCCTAGGGTTTAACTGAACCCCAGTTGAGATATCCTGATCTAGTTCTTAGCAGTAGCAGTTTCATACTCATTTATTTAAGTGTCTGTAAGAGCATGTCAGAAACTATGAAATCAGACCGAGACAGAAGTACAGTTAAATCACACTTGTTTAATAAAAGTAAAAAGAACAAACGTAGTCAAAACATAGCCAGAGTTCAGTAACCGAAATGGATAGACAGCCAAGCCAGAAGTCAGGGATCAATGTAGTGGAACAGCAAGCGGGATCTGGAGCCAGAAGGGATGTCAGCAAAGCAAGTCTTTAAACAGGAATGCAGGCGAATGTCTCTGTGATGTTGACCAAGGTGAAGGCAGAGAGCCTCTGGACTGGGAGGCTTAAGTAGGCAGGACTGACGAGCAGGAAATCATCAACAGCTGAGTAACTGTGGAGAGATAGGAGCTGGCAATTAGCCAACAGCTGAGCGGCCAGCTCTGAGAAGGAAGGGCTGAGCCCAGCCCTGACAGAGCAGAAGGTTTTTCACCTTAATGCATTCTTGAAAGTAAGGTAAAAGTTTGCAAGTTCTCCCTGTGCCTGCGTGGGTTTCAATTAAATCCTGTGAGCAGAGTGCGGGTCTGAGCCGCACTGTGTGGGTCAATAGAGGCACACAGCCCAGCTCGGGAACGAGGCCACAGGTGTGCCCCACAGCAAGTGGCTTGCGATGGGGTTACACAAAAAGGAGGAGGGGACCCAAGAGCATCAGCGGGCGACCCCAGAAGAGGAGGTTCTGGGTGGCTCTGTGGAAAACCATTGCACATAGCAATTGAAATAAATGAATAAGGTGCCCTTTGGTGGCTAATAAGCACCTCTACTTTACATGTGCCACATCCTACAAGATATACTTAAAGAGATACTAAGAGAAATAATGGACTTTAAAGGCATGTACCATAACAACAGTTAACAATTTATTGATCTACATTAAAAAGTTTTAACATTATACAACAGAGAAAAATAGAAAAATAAAAAAAGGAAAAGCATAAAATTGTTTTTGGACTGCCTGTGGCGCCTCTAGAGGATAAGGTAACATATATGATACTAATGGTACAAATCTCAGTATATCCACATATATAAATCCTCAGAATTGGGGGTACCACTTGTCCTCATATGTCTCTTTGAATGTTTCTGCTCATATGTTCCGCTCAACATGTTTCACGAGTCGCGACCATGAAGCCGCATTGCATTGCACATAGCAGGTAAGTATTTACATATTTATTATTTTAAGAAAAAAATAAACCTTTACAGTCACCTTAATGTAGTATATGAATAGATAGGGGATAAAGAAGATTGTGGAGACAAGAGAACATTTCTTAAATCTACCACTTTCCCAATAAAGAACGTCTTTTTCTGGGGGCTCAGTAGTAGACATGTGCACTGACAAAAAAATCGTTTCATTAGTTTTTTTGCTTTTTTTGGAAATTCGAAAACTCAGATTTTCGAATTTCCGAATTTTCAAATTTCCTTACTTCCAAATTATCCAATTTGTGAGTTTCCGAATTTTCCAATTTCCGAATTTCGAATTTCCGAATTTTCCAATTTCCGAATTTTCAAATTTTCCAATTACCGAATTTTGAATTTCCGAACTTCCGAAATGTCAAATTTCCGAATTTTCCAATTTCCAAATTTTCCAATTTCCAAATTTCCAATTTCCGAAATTTTCCAATTTCCAAATTTTCCAGTTTCTGAAGTTTCGAATTACCGAAATTTTGCATTTCCAAATTTCGAAAATTGAAAAATTCGGAAATTTCGGAATTAACGAATTTGTCAAAATTAATTAAAAAACGAATTCGGTACTAAACAAATTGCACATGTCTACTCAGTAGTACTAAAGATATTACTAGTCTATCTGTTAGTTTCGGAGAATGAATTATATTAAAGTGATTGTAAAGGTTTTTTTCTTTTTTAAATAACAAACATGTTATACTTGCCTCCTCTGTGCAAGGGTTTTGCACAGAGTGGCTCTGATCCTCCTCTTCTGGGGTCCCCCCGCTCCGCTCCTGGCTCCTCCTCCTCTCGAGTGCCCCCTCGGAGGGCCGCTTTCCAAGGGGGCACCTGTAGCATAGAATGCATTAAGGTGAAAAACCCTGAGGGTTTACAACCCCTTTTAAGTGACCACCATAGGATTAGATTATTTTCTGCAAATAAGATAAATATTGTAACCTTAGCCTACAGCAGTGGCTGTCCTATGGCATTTCAAAAGGTTCTTTTAAAAGAAACATGTGCATTCTTTTGTCTCAGCCTCAGTAATGTGTAAATTATCTTCTGCTTTAAGGCCAGAAGAGCGCTCAGCAGGGTTTAGGAATATCCAGACTCCCGACCTTCAGCTCTCAAGAGAAAGGTTTCATTAAAGGCACAAGTGACTTTCTTGGGGTTGGCCACTTCACCACCAGATACATCACAAACAGGAACTTCCCATCTGCTCAGGGGCCCAGCTACTTCACCGACAGAGACCTGAGAGAGCTGGTGGACCCCAAATGGCCTGAGCCAGAGTCAAAATGGCTGTACTCTGTCCCGTGGGGTTTCCGGAGGCTGCTTAATTTTGTCAAGGTAACTTCCTGGAGGTAAACACTTCTCACTGAACCATATAGAAGGACACTCGCAGCTTGGTAGTTGGATGAAAAATATGTTTGAGCCGCTGCCGTCCAGTATTAACCCCACTGGTGGGGCAAGAAAAATATGAATAAAAAAATGAATAGCGTCTGCTCTTTCTTAATACTAATATATGTGCCAAACTGATATATTTATACGTGATATAAACCTAGGATGATTGGATACAACATGTGGCTAAATATCAACATGATAGATCCACGATGGCATAATTAAATGACCATTATAAGTTAAATAATTAATGAGTTATTAACAACGATAATTAATTAAAGGTGGCAATATTAAAATTATTTAAAGTGTATAATGTGATACAAGTACAAAATAGTACTTTTCTTTGTGCAGAAAAGTGCTATAGTGCTCCGTGTCCCAATGGAATTGGTGGTCCTCCTCCTGGGGGCGATATAAAATTTCCAAACTCAACAGATGGGTTGGACTCCTTTGCCTTACAGCAAAACTGAGTCATACCTGCTTGTAGGTCATTTACTGGGGACCAAACCCAATGCTATAACCTCTGGTTGCTTCCGGTATCTCCTCTGTGGTGTTTGTCCTCCAATTATGGCTCCGGGACTTAAGGGGTAAGCCATGTGACAGCACGTAATAAAGAAAAGAGAGAGCTCCTCGTAGAGTAAAATCCTTGGGTTTTATTGGTTAAAACAGCTTACAAAATGTTAAAAAAACTGATATTGGCAGGACTAGCGTCACTAATAAAAAAAAAAAAAACTCGGCCTGTGCGGTTATGGAGATGTGGTATCTTGTCAGCACATAGCATGCGTTCCACTCTCCTGGCTGGAAGTGCTGTTAGAGAGTCAGCTTGACGCGTTTCGTCATAGAGATGCGGCTTTTCACTACACACCGAATTAATTTCCTCTCCATTTCTCAGTGGGAGGATTAGGTTTAATGTCTAACACTGGCTGGGGATAAGCACAATTCACTGACAAAGGCACAATCATAACTGATTTTTGCTTGACATCATTAGGTAACTCCATTCTGCTCTAATGCATATACTTTTCTTAGACCCAGTATGGAAATCCAATGGTGCTGGTAACAGAGAATGGGGTGTCGGAGAAGATGCATTGTTCTCAGCTGTGTGATGAATGGAGGATTCAGTACCTCAAAGGCTACACCAATGAGATGTTAAAAGGTGAGTGGTGAATGTTGGGATGCCCCGAGTAACTTTCTAACATCTCCTTTTCACATTTATAAACTGGCCCAACGACCATCAAGTCATTACACATGAAATTATTTATAGAAAATCAGTTTTTCTGGATTACTTATTCTGGACATCGAGTGTTAAGTAAGGAGGAAAATCACAGTTATGCCGCGTACACACGAGCGGACTTTACGGCAGACTTTGCTCAGTGGACTTTTCGACAGACTTTACGACGTACTTTCTGAATGAACGGACTTGCCTACACACAATCCACCAAAGTCCGTCGAATTCGTATGTGATGACCTACGACCGGACTAAAACAAGGAAGTTCATAGCCAGTAGCCAATAGCTGCCCTAGCGTGGCTTTTTGTCCGTCGAACTAGCATACAGACGAGCGGACTTTTCGACCGGACTCGATTTCGATGGATTGATTTAAAACATGTTTCAAATCTAAGTCCGTCCAACTTTTGAGAAAACAAAGTCCGCTGGAGCCCACACACAATCGAATTGTCTGACGAAATCCAGTCCGCCGGGCAAAGTCTGCCGTAAAGTCCGCTCGTGTGTATGCGGCCTTAGACTTTACACCAGTAACTGTTTGCAGGACAGTACATGAGAGAGCATGAACTACACTACAGGCAACACAACAAGACTAATAATAGGCGGTCCCCAGCATAGTCCATCAGTGTTTGTGTTTCCGCTAGTCCTGAGGAAATTCAAGAGCTAATCTTGGTGGCTTCTCAATTGCCCAAAAGGCTTTGATTCTTCCGTCTTTTTCGTCTTGCAGAGGAACCACCCTTGATGCTTGCTGTCAGTTAGTATCTTCCCTTTCAGGGTCCAATGTTTGACCCTCAAAAAAGAGACTCTGAAATTGGTGGCCTGGTGTCTGGGGTAAAGAAACCTGAAGGACAAAGGGCTTCGGACTGGGTAATCAAGATCCTTCTTTTCTAGAAGGAAAAGGGTTACATAGTCGGTAAGGCTGAAAAAAAAGACAATGGTCCATCCAGTTCAACCTGTGTAGGTGCATGTATCAGTGTCTATGCTGATTTCCCATATCCCTGTATGTTGTGTCCTTTAAGATGCATATCTAAGAAGCTTTTAAAGATATCCATACTCCCTGCATCCACCACCAATTGTGGGAGGGAGTTCCACATTTTTATTGCCCTAACAGTGAAGAACCCCCTACGCAGTTTAAGGTTAAATCTCCTCCAGTCTCATTCTGTGTCCCTGTGTCCTTTTACACTCCCTAGGACTGAATAGTTTATTTCCTATGCTGGGATCCCCATTGAGATATTTGTAGATCGCTATCATGTCCCCTCTCAAGCATCTTTTCTCCAGAGAGAATCAATTTAGTGTTTGCAGCCGTTCCTCGTAATTAACAGTTTCCAGCCCAAAGCTGTCATATGAAATCCTTGACTTTCAGTGGGAATATCTAAATGATGCCTGCAGCTACAGACATCATTCAGATATACTCTTTCAGCCGGCGATTCTGTGCACTGTAATAACGATCATAGCGGCAGTTCAGCCACTAGATCGTTCTTACAGGCGATGGGAGGGGACATCCCCCCCTTCCGCCACCCTCCGGTGCTTCTCCAGGCTCTCCCGTGCCATCGGAGACCAGAAGAAAGAATCGGCCGCCACCGGATGACGATCGTAGAGATCTCCAGTGACCAGATGGTCACCAGCCATTTCTATGACTGTCGGAGGCTTGTGCGCGACGTTAAGCCGTCATGTCGGGGCCACGCTTGTAAACAAAGCTGCGATCGCGGCTGGAAAGCATGGGATCGTGAATTTTTTTTTTGATCTCATGCTTTCCAGCCTGGAGGAGAGATGTGGGGTCTTATTGACCCCGCATCTCTCCATAACGAGGACCTGTCACACACCATTCCTATTACAAGGGATGTTTACATTCCTTGTAATAGGAATAAAAGTGATAAAAAAAATTAAAAGAGAAAGTGTAAAAAGAAAAAAAATAAAGCAAAATAAGCAATAGAGCACAGAAGCGAACGCACACGTAAGTCCCGCCCACATATGTAAACGAAACCACACATGTGAGGTATCTCTGCGTGCGTTAGAGCGAGAGCAATAATTCTAGCACTAGACCTCCTCTGTAACTCTAAATTGGTAACCTGTAAACAATTTTAAAGCGTTGCCTATGGTGATTTTTAAGTACCGAAGATTGGCGCCATTCCATGAGTGTGCGCAATTTTAAAACGTGACATGTTGGGTATCTATTTACTCGGCGTAACATCATCTTTTACATTATACAAAAAATTGGGCTAACCTTTTTTTATTTTTTAATTCATGAAACAGTTTTTTTTATCCAAAAAAAAAACATGTTTGAAACATTTTTGCGCAGATACAGTGCAACATAAAAAGTTACAACGACCGCCACTTTATTCACTAGGGTGTCTGCTAAACAAAATATATATTGTTTGGGGGTTCTGAGTAATTTTCTAGCAACAAAACGATGATTTTTACATGTAGAAGAGGAGTGCCAGAATAGGCCCGGTATGGAAGTGGTTAAGGTCCTCCAGTCCCCTTATAAGTTTCGTTGCCCTTCTTTGGACTCTCTCCAGCTCCAGCACATCCCTACGGAGGACTGGTGACCAGAACTGAACGGAGCTTTATAGAGTGGCAGAATTATAGTTTTGTCCCTGGAGTATATCCCCTTTTTTATGCATGCTAATATTCTTGCCTGCTTTGGTAGCTGCAGCTTGGCACTGCATGCTGTTGCTCAGTCTGTCATCTATTAGTACCCCAGAATCCTTCTCCATCCTTGATTCTTCCAGCTGTTCTCCACCTAGTGAATATTTTTCATTAATGTTTTTTTACCCCAAGTACTTTAGATTTCTCCACATTAAAACTCATTTGCCATTTGTCTGTCCCACTCCTTTATTATGTTCAGGTCTTTCTGCAAAATTTCTATGTCCTGATGTGAGGTTTATTACTCTGCCTTATCTTTGTGTCATCTGCAAAGACTGAGACTGAACTAGTCATCCCATACATATGTTGAATAGAATTGGTCCCAAGACAGAACCTTGGGGTACCCCAATCACCACGCCAGACCAGTCTGAGTACATGTTTTTTTATCACTACCCTTTTGACCCTTCCCTCTAACCAGTTTTTGAGCCAAGCACAAACCTTATGGTCCAAGCCTGCGGATCTCAGCTTGTAAATTAAGCGTTTATGGGGGACAAAATGCTTTTGCAAATTCCAGATACACCACATCCACAGGCCTCCCCATATCTAGATGTGGAAATTTTATGAAGATGTATTTTAATATGAATTGTCACAGTGTCTCCCAGTGTTAGTTCTCCCGCAACCTGCTCTAAAGAGCTGACTGACGCTGGTTGAGATCTGTTTAGTAGTGAAAAGCTCCTTGGGGTTGTAGAGAAGTGTTTTCAGAGTGGGGATATGTCCGCCAGTGAGGGGCCCCTGCGCGATGCACAGAACGATCGTCTGGGGGAGATGTGTTTGCTCTGTAAAGACATTATCGGTTTAGCGGATGTGCGCTCCTGTCACCCCTGTGTGCCTGATCAACATATTTGTGGGGGCCATGGCGTGCACCTGCAGATAATCTACCATCCACACTGGACAGTAGTATAGTCCGGGTATGCTTTGTTCTCTGAACAAAGCAGAATAAGGATTCATGAAAAACTGTAAAAACTGGAGTCTTTGAATTGTTGTGGTCGGGAACAGCGTTCATCATCACAAGCTTCCTTTGTGTAGCTGAAGATAGCTCACAGAGACAGGGGGCGGGAGATCGTACACGCTGCCCCGCCCATAAGACTCCCCTAGTCATTATTCATTGGTTGTTGTATAAACTCATCCTGTTGGAAGGATTTCCTGTGTTGACATTCATATCCTGTGAGGTCATTTCCCATGGAGGAAGCGATTGGCTGTTGGGGCCATGACTTCCTGTTTGTCATTGCTTTTGTGGTGGAGGAATAAAAAACCAAGTGCGGTGCTCAGTGGAGGCAGTCATGCCGAGAAGAGGACGTAAGCTGTGGTCATGTCTGTTTACTTGGGGATATGCGGGAAATAGAGTGATAGGCAAGATGCATTATACCATTAGACGAAATGGACGCTTATTAGCGCAAAAGCGTATAGTGGGTTTTTCCACGACACTTCCATGTAGAATGTTAGCAGATTATGAGAAAATGTGGAAGGTTTTTTACTTTGGTATCAGGACAGGAGGGTGTCCATGAGAATTCCTCTCATGTTGAATTTTCTGAAAGACGGGGGCAGATCGGGATCTCGCCATCAGCACACTGCTATGTTTCCTGCCTCCAGAAGGGGTGGAGTCATGCTCTTTCATGTGCTGTCCTGCAAAGATGACTGGGGAAAATCTGAAAATGAAAATTTCAGTTTAGATTGTAACAACAAAAGGATCGTCAGGATTGTCGTACACAACTAGATGAATGGAGATTCTATACTGTTAGCAGTACAATTTAACTTATCTGGTAGTAGTAAACCCTAAACTAGTTCTTCAAAAGCCACAGCAAGACAGAAAAGATTTATTCATGCAGCAGTATCGGTACAACAACATTTCATCTGGTTGGTCAAAGTCATATGGCTGGCCTCTGATCCAACCAAAGAGTGCTTTCTGCAAGCAACACTCAATGGGACACTGCAGACTCCATACCGCAACTTTTTATAACTGGCACATACTGGAAAATGGATGTGCGGTATGAAATAAACATGGGAACATCCAACGGAGAGAGGCATCTCTCTATTCAATGGACCCAGTCCAATATAAACTACAGAGGTGATAGAGCCATGTGATACCTACCTATAAAAATCAAAAGTATCGTATTGTTACTCTGTGCCAGCAACAATACTTTAAATCAGTGCTTCTCAACCTGGGGGTCGAATGACGATTTGCCAGGGGTCACCGAATCCTGGGCTGTTCCTGAAGCCCGCACCGCTCTCGCAGCCTTTTTGCGGCCGTCCAGCAGGGCTGTACCTGGAGCCCACGCCCGCCCACTCAGTCGCCCATTCAGTTCACGGCATGGCTGGGGGACAGAGACTGAAGGTCAAGTGAGGAATGTGAAGTGGGAGGGGCTGGAGGAGACCCTATCTCCTGATTTCGGCATAGGTGTCACTGCTACGAGACACCACAAAGTCGGAGACACAGTGAGTAACACTACCTGTGATTATAGTTGTTATTAAAAGTCCCTACTACAGTTCTCAGATCAGCAGATGACCTTGATCAAGGAGCACCTAAGTTGGCTGATCATAACTCCCCCCAGCACTGCCACTCATCCCCCCCCCCCCCCCACCAAGGAGTAAGAGAAGGAATAAAAATAGAGAATACATGGAAGGGAGAGGAAATGAGGGGGAGGAACAAAGAAAAAGGGGAGAGAAAGAATAAGAGAAAGAACAAGAAAAATGGCTAGAGAGGGATGGGGGGAAAAAAACAAGAAATTAGCATAGAAAGAGATAAAATGGAAAGAAAAGAAAACAAAGAGAAAGAGTGGTACATCCTAAAATGTACCATAAGGGGTTTTAATACTGTACGAGTGGAAGGGACTCCGGGAGCGCTAAATGTTTGTGGGGTTAGGGGCGCAAATTACTCGTCTTGCCTTGGGTGCTGACAACCCATGCTACGAAAATAATTTTACTGTTAGGGGTCCCCACAAATTGGGAAATTTTATCAAGGGGTCACAGCACTAGAAAGGTTGAGAACCTCTGCTTTAAATGGACCCTTGCTACAGCCTTCAACATGCCAAACAATCACCAAGTTGTAGCATCATAAGACTTTTTTTAACGTTTGACATTGTTATTTCTTCTTCTATGGCAGCTATAAAGGACGGGGTTCACATCCAGGGATACACAGCTTGGTCTCTGATGGATAAATTTGAGTGGGATGAAGGTTTTTCAGAAAGATTTGGACTCTATTTTGTGGAATTTAAAAGCAAGAACAAGCCTCGCTATGCAAAAGCATCTGTTCAGTTCTACAAAAAGATTATAAGAGCCAACGGCTTCCCTAATATCCGAGAGGTAAGACCAATCTCTACAGAGAGAAACTGAAATGGAGTTATTTTGATAATATAAAAACTGGATACTTTATACTATATACCAGGCTTTCTCAACACCACGGAATCCCTCCTAAAAACATTCCTATATATCTACAAATCATGATACATTAGTGTGATGGTCAGTGGGAAGAATGCTCCTTAAGCTTGTGGTCATTGGGAAGAATTACCCCCTTACAGATAACTAAAAAGATCAATGGCTCGGCTGCCTGGGACTCTCTCTCCTTATTGGCTCTCGCTGCTGTCAATCAAAGTTACTGAGCTAATGAGTAAAGAGAGAGGGCGGGGCTGAACTATGGCTCTGTGTCTGAATGGACACACAGAGTGGCGGCTTGGCTTGGGTGCCCCCATAGCAAGCTGCTTGCTGTGGGGGCACTCGGCAGGGGGGAGAAGCCAGGAGCGCCAGGGAGGGACCAGAGAAGAGGAGGATCGGGGCTGCTTTGTGCAAAACGACTATACAAAGCAGGCAAGTTCGACGTGTTATTTTAAAATGAAAAAAATCAGGAACTTTAGTATCACTTTAAAAATGAATAAAACATAAATCTAGTCTAAATACATGAATTTGTGTATATTAGATTTCTGTAATATACTGATATTTGGCCAACACTAAGCCAATTAAGGTTTCAGAGCTTTGCACAGTCCAACACTAAACATGAGGATAACTATTTTATCATGGTTATGTGATTGTTTACATTTTTGGGGTTGTATTCAAGATGTGCAAAGAGAGATCACACAAATACTTATAAGTATAACACTTAAAGCAGTAGTAAAGGTTAAACAAAAAAAATCAAAACAAACAAACCCTGCAAGGCAAAGGCATAATGTGCTAGTACCTAAATTGTGTCATGTATATAAACCACGTTGTGTGAAAGATTAAGCAGCCAGCATGGCCGAAGACAAAGAGCAATAAACCAAAGAAAAAATAATGCAGCGCTTAAAAAAGAAAATATGTTCATAAATGTAGACAATATTGTGATAATGTCCACCACGTGAAAACTGACAGATATGTGGTAAAAACCAAATGGTCTGGTGAATCTGGACAATGTCCGTGAATTAGTAATTGTAGGCCAATAGACATCAATGAAAGTCAACAGGTGAGGGAATCCTGTGAGGAGACTGCCACCGATTATCTGAAGGCTTACCAGAAAGGTTGGACTTGAAGGGGCTTATACCTCTTAAGTGAAAAAGGCTTGGGTGTCAAAACACCATGGTTGATGTAAACCAGCGACAATCCGCATAGCCTCGATCTTACTAAACTTAGTACGATATAGGAAACCAGTATGTGTTTAAATAGACATCAAAATATGGTACAGCCAATGAAGAGGACACCCAGTGAGGTTGGAATCAGCTCACACGGTAAAACCAAAATGACAAAAAAGGTTCCACATATTGTGATAACTTTTCAGATCTTTTAATTAAAATTAGTAAAAAATTTAACACTCACATGTCAATCAAGGATTAATGGCATAAGATGACACAATGGTGATAGCGGCACTTCATCCGACGCGTTTTGTCAGAATAGACTTCATATGGGGTATGCATTGCACATTATGAAAGACTTACCTTGAAATGAATGCCCTTTAGTAGCACGCTGTCAACGCTGCAGAGGCTTCCATCTTCATCCAGTTTTCCTTCCGAGTTTGCGGGCTGTGGTTGCTTGAATGGGCGAGCCACGATAACGTCACTCCTGCGCATGCGCGCGAGAGTCACGGCCACGGCACGGAGCTCTGAAGGAACAGCATGGGTATGCCATTCTTTCAGAGCACATGCCTTGTGGCGTCACCGGCTGTTGCTCGCTAGAGTATTTACTAAACGGTGCACGTTTAGGAGATATTAATTCAACCTACAGGTAAGCTTTATTATAAGCTTACCTGTAGGTGAAAATAAAAATACAGCGGTTATTACCTCTTTTATTAAATAATGACAGATACAGATAATAATTAGAAAATATGACAAGAATACTTACCTAAAGATGCTGTTTCCGCCACGGGTCCCTCCATTTTATATGGCATGGCACAGGTGACCAGATCAGACGCATGCCTGATGGCAGCTCTAAAGCTAAACAATTATTCCAAGTTTTAGCTGTAGTATATAGGACTTGTGTGTAAGGATATGGCCAACCCCACTTTGTAAGCAAAATGACCTTTTAAGGACTTGGTCAGTTTGTAATGGTGTTCCTTTGGTATGAAGTCAGATAAGGTAACCAGGATATTGGAGGCTTTCTTAGATATTTTGAGACAACCTTAATAAGGAAATATGAAATATGCAATTTCCCCATCAATAACATAGCACAAGACATAACCTCATCAATGCACTGCTACTTCTTCTGTCCAACCAAAAGCCTTAGAAGATGAGGTGACTAAGAAGGCAGAAGAACCTCCACCAATTTCTTCTGTAGTCACCCAGCAGCAAAGCTACCACTGATTCTCGAGAGGGAGCGGGCACCTAAAGATCCTGGCAGCTGAAGAAGAATTTTTTGGTCACACAAGCTAGATCAGTATTTTGCAACCTTTTTTCAGTCAGGGCTCCCTTCAAAAAGTATGCCAAATCTTGAGGGACCCCAGGCTAAAACGTAAAATACATAAATGTTACTTGAAGCGGGAGTCCACCTAAAAAAAAAAAAAATATTAAAAGCCAGCAGCTACAAATACTGCAGCGGTTGACTTTTAATAAATGGACACTTACCTGTCCCAGGGTCCAGCTATATCGGCAGTCGAAGCCGATCAATCGCTCGGGTCTCGGCAGCTGCCGCCGCCAATTGTGGCACCGGAGGGGGGGGAGGAATCAGATGGGCGGAAGTTCCACTTTTGGGTCACCTGAGCCTGGGACAACGTACACAATAGCCTTGTTAAAATAAAGGAAAAGTTTAGCCAAAGCTCTTTTGGCTATACTTCTGGGGATCACAGGAGTGTAGTTCATTCTGCACTCCTGTGACCTGTTTCCAGCCGGCAGTGGGCAAAGGCCCACTGCTGGCCGACACCGCAGAGCCAGTGCAGGCTCTAAAAAGATCCTGACCATATGGTTGGGATCCATCCAGAAGCCTGGACCAGCAGCAGGCTCAGCCTCTCAGCGAGCAACTGAGGGCCTGAGCTAACCGCCCCCCCCCCCCCCCCCCCCCCCACATCGAGCCCTGCGCTCCAGTGACCAGCTCTCTGCTCACAGAACACTGAGAATTGAGCAATCAGCAGTCTTTGATCGCTCAGTCCTCAGTCTTAGAGGCTGCAGGGGACAGATGCAGCATCTACCTAGATAAGTATACTTCTCCCCATACTTCTCTTTTAACTTCACATCAGAAGCCCCCCCCATACACGAATCTTCTCCTTAAGAGCGCTTACCAATCACATAGTCCTCCCACCCACGCAGCCCCCAGTCACACAGTTCCCGCTTTACATCATAGCCCTACCTTTCAGCCCCAGCAGCTCGGCACAGTGCGGGAGGTGGAGGAGGCTGACTTGCATTTTCTCCTGAATGCCGTGGGGTGGCCCTGTATGCCGCGTGCCCTGAATCAGAGTTATATGTTGCCATGGTGTGGGCAAGCCGGCTGCCATCACCATAGCATCTAATGGCCATAGAGCACTATTGATTGCTATGATAATAGCGGTTGGCTGGCTCACCCGCACCATGACAACTCATGAAGCTGATCAAAGACAAACTGGGTCCAGTGATTGCCGAACCCTAGAAGAATTGAGACAACACCCTGCCTGAGATACACTAGCCTAGATTATGATTTTACCAGACTTAAAGTGAAACAGTCTAACCCAACAGCTCCAACATTCAAATACACTGTACATGTATATTAGTAGCTGCTGAGCTTTCTACATACACTCTATTATCAAAAGTATTGGGACGCCTGCCTTTATACACACACACACACACTTTAATGGCATCCCAGTCTTAGTCCGTAGGGTTCAATATTGAGTTGGCCCGCTCTTTGCATCTATAACAGCTTCAACTCTTCTGGGAAGGCCGTCCACAAGGTTTAGGAGTGTGTCTACGGGAATGGTTGACCATTCTTCCAGAAGAGCATTTCTGAGGTCAGGCACTGATGTTGCACAAGAAGGCCTGGCTCGCAGTCTCCGCTATAATTCATCCCCAAAGGTGATCTATCGGTTTGGGGTCAGGACTCTGTGCAGGCCAGACAAGTTCCTCCTCCCCAAACTCGCTCATCTATGTCTTTATGGACCTTGCTTTGTGCACCGGTCCAAATCATTTGGTGGAGGGGGGATTATGGTGTGGGGGTTGTTTTTCAGGGGTTGGGCTCGGCCCTATAGTTCCAGTGAAGGGAACTCTTAAGGCATCAGCATGCCAAGACATTTTGGACAATTTCATGCTCCCAACTTTGTGGGGATTTGGGGATGGCCCCTTCCTGTTCCAACATGACTGTGCACCAGTGCACAAAGCAAGGTCCATAAAGTGATGGGGGACACAAAGACCAGGGGGGTCCACAATGTGATGGGGGACACAGTGACAATAAATATAGTTTGGCCACATCTACTTTTCGCATAGCGCCCCCCGCTGGTCACTTTCTCCCTGAAGTGTCGCTGAATGTAAAGTTCTCAAGTTGGGAGGTATGCATATGGAGGAGGGGAGTGGTGGGAGGGCAGCATAATGCATCTGCGCTTGTGTAGACAAAAATCATTGCACTGGCCCTGAAGAGGTGCACCTTTAAAATGAAACCAGGTGAGTTATGTTCCTTTTACCCTCATATAGAAATGTTCATTTTTAAAACTTGTAATGCTGTTACTTGGCATTGTGTGTTGCAGACAGGGGTGCACACTGATGGTTTATGCACAATTACCATGAATAGTGTAAGGTCCCTTTCATACCTTACACTTTTCACATATGGAATAGAACATTTTTGTGCTGGTTATAACCACGTTGATTGCATTTTATATGCACATTGTTAATTTATTATGCAAAGTATTCAGAATAGGGATTTTCCAAACTGCAGATGCATTAAATACACATTTGGAAAGAATAATTTCAGTGCAAATAACTTAATGAGGCTTAACTTCATCAGGTGGAAAACTGGCACCGTATATCAACAGAAAGCTGCTCCACTACAAACAAACTTCTGGCTGCAGGTGAGCACATAGGAGCTGTGTGTGTGTTTGGCAAATAATATGGGGGCTGTACTGAAAGTAATGCAGAAGTGGGCCCATTTCTCTCTTAACTTCCATAGGTCGTTCAAATTTCACATGTTGGTAGAGTAACTCTCCCTCTATAGTAACTCTTCTTCTATAGTAACTCTCCCTCTATAGTAACTCTTCTTCTATAGTAACTCTCCCTCTATAGTAACTCTTCTTCTATAGTAACTCTTCCTCTATAGTAACTCTTCTTCTATAGTAACTCTTCCTCTATAGTAACTCTTCTTCTATAGTAACTCTCCCTCTATAGTAACTCTTCTTCTATAGTAACTCTTCCTCTATAGTAACTCTTCTTCTATAGTAACTCTTCCTCTATAGTAACTCTTCTTCTATAGTAACTCTTCCTCTATAGTAACTCTTCCTCTATAGTAACTCTTCTTCTATAGTAACTCTCCCTCTATAGTAACTCTTCTTCTATAGTAACTCTTCCTCTATAGTAACTCTTCTTCTATAGTAACTCTTCCTCTATAGTAACTCTTCTTCTATAGTAACTCTTCCTCTATAGTAACTCTTCCTCTATAGTAACTCTTCCTCTATAGTAACTCTTCCTCTATAGTAACTCTCTTCTTCTTTATCATTGCAGGTAAATAATGGATTCCAAGCAGAAGCAACGTGTCATCATTGAGTTCTTGATGAAGGAGGGGTGCAGGCTGTCCTACATCCACAGAAGGCTACAGAATGCGAAAAACGAAGATGAATCCATTGGCAAGAGCAATGTTTTGTCATTGGTGACTCTTCTCAATGATGTAATCTATGCAAACATTCTGGAGCCTTCTGTGGATGTTGGACACCCTGCACCTCTCCTTTAACAATAACTCAGTGACGCCATGCTGCTTCTTCTTGGGATCCATTATTTACCTGCAATGAATAAGAAGCCTTCTTATAGAGCAAAGGTCTCCAAACTATGGCCTGGGGGCTGGATGCGGATCCTTTTGCTTACCTTTAACTGGCCCTCAGGTCACTATTCCTCTAACAGTCACAAATAATGGGGCAGTATTCTTCCCACTGACACCACTGATGGGGCAATATTTCTCCCACTGATGCCAACAATGGGGCACTATTCCTCCCACAACTAATGCCAATGATGAGGCACCATTCCTCTACCTGAATTAAAGAGGATTAATGGTCCACAAGGAATTGTCAAAAAGAAAACAAATGGTCGAGTATAACAACATGAATACACTTTATTGAAAGTAGATGACGATTCCCTTGTGGACTTTTAGTCCTCTTTAATTCTATGTTTATTGTGGTCTAGAGCAGTGGTCATCAACCCTGTCCTCAGGGCCCACTAACAGGCCAGGTTTGCAAGATAACTGAAATACATCACAGGTGATATCATTTGCTGCTCAGTGATTGCAGTATTCTAGTCTGCATCTCCCCAAGGTAATACATAAAACCTGGCCTGTTAGTGGGCCCTGAGGACAGGGTTGATGACCACTGGTCTAGAGGAACACACTCCTTTTTCCTTTATTTGGGAAGGAGTGAATGCCTATATAGGGTTCAGGTTTATTTTGGATTAATATATCCCCTTCTTTACCCATTACTGAGGTGACGCTCATAGTTTTTCTTTTATCTTTTTCAGTTATATGCACCATTCCTCTCACTGATACCAATGATGGAGCACTATTCCTCCAACTAACACCAATGATGGGGCACCATTCCTCTGACCGATACCAATGATGGGGCAATATTCCTCCAACTAACATCAATGACGGGGCACCATTCCGCCTACTGATACCAATGATGGGGCACTATTCCTCAAAATAACACCAATGATGGGACACCATTCCTCTCACTGACACCAATGTTGGGGCAAAATTTTTCCCACTGATACCAACAATGGGGCGCTATTGCTCCAACTGACACCACTTATGAGGCACCATTGCTTCCACTGGCACCATCAATGGGGCACCATTCCTCCCACTGAAATGAACAATGGGGCTCTATTCCTCAAATTAAAACCAATGCTGGGGCTTGGTTTACTCCAACTCATGCTGGGGCATTTTCTACTCCACTGACCACAGTCCGGCGCCCTCCCCCCCCCCCCCCGCCCCAAAGCCTGATGAGCAGTAAACCTTTGCTTAGAAAGTTTGGTCTACCAACAAGACCAATGTGAAATTTGACTAGCCTATAAGGTTGCATTCACACCTGAGTGTATCGTTTTCAGGCAGAAAGTTGTGCGATTTTACACAGGTCAAAAGGTCCAACTTAAAAACACCAACATAAAAAGCAGAAAAACGCCCGAATTGAGCTACAAAAAAAATCCAGAACTTCGAGCTTAAGGCTTGGCCATACATGGTCGAATTTCGAAAGAATTTTCTTTTGAAAATCAGAAAATGTGTGCGTTTTGTGATCCGATGATGCCACCATTGATTTTGAAATTCAGCCGACCAAGCCTTCAATTTCACCTCGTGTTGCTACAGAAAAGAATTTTCGCGGTTGGGAATCCTGTTTTCTTTCCGGCAATTTTCTGTTCTTGCACATTTCTTGCACGATTGTCCCATCATTGATTAGAAAATCGTTCGTCTTTCAAAAAATTTCCAACATATCCGATTACTCAAATTTGATTGCCGCACGAAAATCGGCTGTTGCTGCAGCCCACTAATGGTGCGAAATACGAACGAAAATTCTTAGATAAGATTTTTGAAAGAAAATTATTTCGTAATCCGACCCCATGTATGGCCTGCCTCAGAGCCGGTTCACACGGGGGCGACTTGTCAGGCGACCTAGCCGCCTGACAAGTCGCCTCCCGTTCTGTACAATGGAACCGTTCTAATCGGAGCGACGCAAGTCGCTCCGACTTAGAAGAAAGGTTCCTGTACTACTTTGGGGGCGACTTGCATAGACTTCTATACAGAAGTCGTCTTGCAAGTCACCGCGGCAGTCGTGTGCAGGTCGCCTCGGTGAGGCGACCTGCAAGTCGTGCCGCTTCTAATGTGAACCGGCGCTAAGGGGTTTGGCTTTAGGCGATTTGGAGTGGAGATGTGAACCTTCTCCATAGAGAAGAATTGATTTTTTTTCTCCTCCAGCGTTTTGGAGCTTCAGGCTTCAAGCTACAAAACACTCAGGTGTGAATGGGGCCTCAGTTATTACAAAAAGTTATGCCCACTTTTGCATTACTTTTGGTACTGCCCTCAGTCCACAACAAAATCCCCCTGACCGGTTGTATGCAATTGATGTACAGTACTGTATAATATACCCAGAAAATATCATAGGGTCAAATGACTAAAAATTAAACACTCTAATAGAAGCTTATGGGCACCTAAAGTCTAACTCCAGGTTTTCTGTCACTTTAAAATCGTTCGTTTGGACCAAGTGAACTATTTCTTTTACTAAGTGATGCGGCTCCTGTGAGCGTTGTAGTGTACAGCATGTAGTGCGATATTCCAGCAGCATCTCAGGAGACTTCCTATCTGCGGCTGTAACATAATAGAGTCATGCTAAATGCTTCTTAGCCATTCAGAGGAAGCCTTGTATTTTTATCAATGAATAGGCGGCTTCCTCTTATTGGCTGAGGTGGAGAGACGGAGTAGAACGTCACAATCTCCACCTTGAAATTTGTTCCAGCAGCAAACAGGAAGTAAATATAGGTACATAGCTGGTAAGGTTGAATAAAGACGCTGGTCCATCCATATCGCTAACATTATCCATATCCCTGTACATTGTGTTTACTAAGAAACAAATCTAAGGCTCCGTTCACACTGGAGCGACTTGCCAATGCGACTTTGGACACAAAGTCGCATAACAAGTCACAGCCCATTGATTTCGATGCCACCCGTTCCAATCTATGCGGCTTAAAGTTGCAGCCACTATGAAAAGGTTCCTGCATTACTTTGATGCGACTTTCTTGGACCTTGAGTGCCAGAGAGTGTAAAGTCGCACTCAAAGTCGCTCTAGTGTGAACGAAGCCTATAGTTTTTTTTTTTAATCTAGCTTGAGCGGATTGTGGCTGTGATTAGTGCACTTGCGAGAGTAACCATTGAGTATGGTCCGTGATACTTTTTAAAAAAAAAATTTGCACTAACATACAATTTTTCAATACAAGCTTTTGGGATTTGTCTAAGGTTCAAGCAGCACTCAATTTCTTGAATGTATCTACAATCCCTGCTGACACTGTCCATTCCACATCCTTACTGCTCTAACAGTAAAGAACCCCTTATGCAGTTAAAGCGGAGTTCCACTCAAAAGTGGAAGCGTCGCTTATCTGCCACCCCCCCGCCCCCTCCGGTGCACCTTTTGACAGGTACCTATCCCCACTTTCGGGAGACCTTGCCACAGGAAGTTCATCCCCCCTCCACCTTGCCATTTAGAAAGTGCATGTGCAATAGGGAACCGGTTTCCTTTACAAGGAATGGCAGCGGCAGCGCCCGAGAGCCGACTGAAAAATCGGCTGGGGTGCCGGCCTCTACAAGTACATTTAATTTTTGGAGGGGGGGGGGTTGGGCTGGAACCCCCGCTTTAACCACCTCAATACTGTGCCCTTCCTGCCCAGGCCAATTTTCAGCTTTCAGCGCTGTTTAAATGACAATTGCACGGTCATGCTACACTGTACCCAAACAGAATTGTTATCATTTTATTCCCACAAAAATACATTTCTTTTGGTGGTATTTGATCACCTCTGTGTTTATTTTTGGCTAAACAAATAAAAAAAAGACCTAAATTTTTGAAAAAAAATATTTCTGTTTCTGTTATAAAATTTTGTAAATAAGTAAGTTTTCTCCTTCACTGATAAGGTGGCACTGATGGGCACTGGTAGGCAGGACTAATATGCAGCACTGATGGACATTGATGGGCACTCATAGGTGGCACTGGTAGGCGACACTGATGGGTACTTATGGGTGGCACTGATAGGCGGCACTGCTGGGCACTGATACATGGCACTGATAGATGGCATTGGGGATGGGCACTGGCAGGCATTAGGGATGGGCACTGATTGGCATTTCCCTGGTGGTCTAGAGTGGCATACCTAGTGGTCCAGTGTGGTGGCCATCCCTGGTGGTCCTGACGGCATCCTGGGTGGGCATCCGAGCAGGGCTGCGCTGATAAACAATCAACACAGACCAACACAGACACCCCCCCCCGACAGGAGAGCAGCCGATCGGCTCTCCTCTACTCACGTCTGAGTGAGGTAAAGCCGATCAATGGCTCTTCCTGTTTACATCGTGATCAGCTGTGATTGGACACGGCTAATCACGTGGTAAAGAGCCGCTGCCAGAGGCTCTTTACCAAGATCGGTGGTGCGGTGTGTCAGACTGACACACCGCACCACCAATCGCCACGATGCGCGTCCCCACGAGCGCGTGAGAGCGGTCATTCTGGGAGTCCGTCATACAATGTCCATCCAGAAGGAGAGCTGCGCCGCCCTGCCCCGTTCGCATTTGACGGCCGGCGGGCGGGAAGCGGTTAAAGATTGAACGGCTTCTTGTCCAAGTTCATTGTGTGGCCCTGTATCTTCTTTAGAGACCTTAGATAAAAAGTTTTCTCCCAATGCTGGAGTCACCATTTAAAAATATTCTCCAGGGAGAATATGTTTAAGGTTTGTAGTTGTTCCCCCATAACCGAGTTTCTCCAACCGTCTTATTAGCTTTGTTGCCCTTCTCTGGACTCTCTCCAGTTCCAGCACATCCTTCCTGAGGACTGGTGACCAGAAAAGAGTCTTGTAAAGTGGTAGTATTATAGTTTTATCTCATAAGTCAATAACCTTTTTCATGCATGGTAATAGTCTGCTGGCCTTCCTTGCTGAAGCTCGGCATTGCATGTTATTGCGGAGCCTGTGATCAACTAGTACCCCCAGATCCTTTTTCATCCTGGATTCTCCCCAAAGGGTCTCCCCCCTAGTCTATACTTTGCATTTATGTTTTTAGCTCCCACTTTACATTTTTCAATGAGAAATCCCCTCAGCGCCGACCGTGCGCACATATGCGGCCTCGGCTTGAAGGGGTTAAACCGGGGTAATGCCTACAGCTGCAGGTATCACCCCAGTACCGTTTTTTTAGAGCGGGCGGTTGGCTCTTTAGGGATAACAACCAATATGGCTAAAAAAAACCGCTCTGCTGTTATCCTAAAGGAACGGAGTCCCGTCCCCCCCCCCCGCCGCTCTTCCCGTCCCACCGGGAGACCCGATCCACGATCCAGCACTTCCGCCGGCTGGGCCGAGACTCGAACAAAGCCAGAACCGGCTTTGATCGAGTCTCCTATGTAAAAACACGGAATCGACGTCACAACGTCACTTCCGGTTTACTCAGACAGTATTCAGAATCGCCGTTTTTTTGCGTGCAAAAGGAGGGATTTGGAGTTTTTTAGATCCCCGATCCCTCCATAAAGAGTACCTGTCACCACCTATTACTGTCACAAGGGATGTTTACATTTCTACTGACAGCAATAAAAGTGATCAGATTTTTTTTTTTTTAAAGTGACAATGTAAAAAAATAAAATAAAAAAATAAGAAAAAGAAAAAAAAGTTTCAAGCGCCCCCCGTGAGCTAGCGCAGCAAAGAAACTGCATGCGTTAAGTCACGCCCACATATGTAAACGGTGTTCAAACCACGGTATCGTCGCGATTGTAATGCTCCGTACAGACGGTCGGATTTTCTGATGGAAAATGTGTGATAGGACCTTGTTGTCGGGAAATTCGGACCGTGTGTGGGCTCCATCACACATTTTCCATCGGAATTTCCGACACACAAAGTTTGAGAGCAGGCTATAAAATTTTCCGACAACAAAATCCGTTGTCGGAAATTCCGATCGTGTGTACACAAATCCGACGCACAAAGTGCCACGCATGCTCAGAATAAATTAAGAGACGAAATCTATTGGCTACTGTCCTGTTTATAGTCCCGACGTACGTGTTTTACTTTACCGCGTTCAGAATGATCAGATTTTCCGACAACTTTGTGTGACCGTGTGTATGCAAGACAAGTTTGAACCAACATCCGTCGGAAAAAATCCATGGATTTTGTTGTCGGAATGTCCGATCAATGTCTGACCGTGTGTACGGGGCATTAGAGTGAGAGCAATAATTCTAGCAAAAGACCTCCTCTGTAACTCTAACCTGGTAACCGTTAAATCTTTTTAAAGCGTCGCCTAAGGAGATTTTAACATACCATAATTTGTCGCCATTCCACTGTTATAGTTACAAAGTAGGTGAGGTGGAAAAGAGACACAAGTCCAACCTATGTGTGTGATTACATGTCAGTATTACATTGTATATCCCTGTATGTTGTGATTGTTCAGGTGCTTATCTAATAGTTTTTTGAAACCATCGAGGGCCCCCCCCCCCCGCTGAGACCACCGCCTGTGGAAGGGAATTTCACATCCTTGCCGCTCTTACAGTAAAGAACCCTCTACGCCAGTGGTTCTCAACCTTCCTAGAGCCATGACCCCTTGATAAAATTTCCCAAGTTGTGGGGACCCCTAACAGTAAAGTTATTTTAGTAGTGTGGGTTATCAGCACCCAAGGCAAGACAAGTAATTTGCTCCCCTAACTCATGGATATTTAGCGCTCCCTGGGTCCCTTCCACTCGTACAGTATTAAAACCCTTTATAGTACATTTTAGGATGTACCACTCTCTTTGTTCTCCTTTCTTTCCCTTTTATCGCTCTCTATCCTAATTTCTTGGGGTTTTTTTTTTCCCATCCCTCTCTCTGGCCATCTTTCATGTTCTTTCTCGCCCTTTTTCTTTGTTCCTCCCCCTCTTTTCCTCTCCCTTCCACGTATTCTCTATTTTTATTCCTTCTCTTACTCCTTGGTGGTGGGGGGGGGGGGGGGTTGGCAGTGCTGGGGGGGGGGGAAATCATTGGCAGTGCTGGGGGGAGTTCTGATCAGCCAACTTAGGTGCTCTTGATCAAGGTCATCTGCTGATCTGAGAACTGTAGTGGGGACTTTTAATGGCAACTATAATCACAGGTAGCGTTACTCACTGTGTCTCCGACTTTGTGGTGTCTCGCAGCAGTGACACCTTTACCGAAATCAGGAGATAGGGTCTCCTCCAGCCCCTCCCACTTCACATTCCTCACCAGTCAGCTGACCTCTAGTCTCTGCCCCCCAGCCATGCCATGAACTGAATGGGCGGCTTTTTTTTTTTTTTTTATACTCTCCTCAGCAATATGTCACTCACAATCTATTTTAGCTGCCCTGATTATTCTCTGGCATCTCCTATTGCATTCTTTGTAGCTTTGGAATGCTCATGGTGACCCTTCTTATATTTGATCACAGCAGCCGCATCACCAAGCAAATGCTTTAAAGTAACAGAACACCTGGACTTAGGCTTTAGGAGAATATGGTCATAAAATGTTTATGCAGCTGCAAATGCATTTGGCCTCTGCATGGTAAAAACACGTGTACATTCATGTGATTGTCCCATTAGTGCATTTTGCAATCGTTAGCATGTGCAGGCTGTTGGGTACACAACTAGGGATAACATAAAAACCCTATTCAGACTATTCCAGTTCAGGGCATTAACATACATTGCATTAAGACAGCCCATTTATTTGGATAGGCTGCCAATGCCCCACAATGGACACTGCGCACCACAATGTGTGGTAGTCAAAAACCCAGGTGCATTCACTTTAGTGCATTAAGGTGTCATTCAAAATGAATGACACCAACGCATGCAGGGTGCACTACAGTGTGTTGCAGCTGCACTTCTGTTACCACAAAGCATAGGTGGACATTTGGCCCTCACATGGTAAAGTAGTGGGTATCTAGCCCTTGATTATTATTATTATTATAATACAGGATTTATATAGCACCAAGACAGTACAGTTACAATACAATGAAATACAAGAGGGTTAAGAAGGCCCTGCTCATAAGAGCTTACAATCTAATAGGGTGAGGCAAGTGGTACGAATGATAGCAACTGGGGGGGGGGGGGGATGAGCTGATGGAAGTGATAAAAGTTCAGTTAGTTGGAGGCGTGATAGGCTTTCCTTAAGAAATTAGTTTTCAGGGATCATCTAAAGGCAGCTAGAGCAGGAGATAGCCGGACAGAGGTAGAGAGTTCCAGAGGATGGGAAAGGCTCTAGAGAAGTTTTGGAGACAAGCATGGGAGGAGTGGGACAAGGGAGCTAGAGAGTAGGAGGTCTCGGGAGGAGCGGAGAGGACGGTTTGGGTGATATTTGGAGACAAGATTGGTGATGTAACTCGAGTTATGAATGGCTTTTTATTTCTTTTCTTTTTTTTTTTTTATCAGGGCCTGGGGCTTTCTTTGGCTTGGAGCTCGCCATTGCCACTCCCAACTCCTCCACCGTGATGGGGTCTTCCAACCCCTCCACAGTGTCGGCCGGCAGAGATGGCATGCCTGAGGAAGCTAGATATTCATGTGGAGTGGATCCTCCAGTAGGGTTAGGGGCGCCGGGAGAAGTTTTATCTAGGTTATAAAGACCGCTATAAAATGAACGGAATTCCTCTGCTATTTCAGTTGAGGTAGAGACCCTCCGACCCGTGGGAGACAGAATGTGGGGGATGAAAGTTTTGGTGCGGGGACCGCGTAAAGCTCTGGCTAGGAGTGAGCCAGGTTTGTTAGAGAATTCGTACATTGTACGACGTGACCATGCTAGCCTCTCTTTCGTTTTATGCAACAGAAGCGAGCGAAGCTCTTCACGTGCTTTAAGTAACTCCTGGTATACGGAGCGTGCTAGGCTAGCCTTGTGCGTGCATTCGAGGGTCTTAATCTGAAGTAGAAGTTCTTCAGTTCTACGGGTTCTTTCCCTCTTGAGACGTGCCCCAATACCTATCAAAATGCCCCTGATAACTGGCTTGTGCGCCTCCCACACCACCAAGGGATTGGGGACCGAGGCTACATTAAGTGCGAAATATTCCCGCAGTTTGGCTTGGATCTCCGCGCGGGTCTCTGCAGATTGAAGTAGTGATTCGTTCAGTCTCCACGAAGGTGGAGATTTAGACATTGGTCCCATGTGGAGCGTCAAGTGTATGGGGGCATGGTCAGAAAAGGAAATGACATCTATGGATGAGTCCACCACCCTTGGCAAGTCCTGATGGGAAAGGAGCAGGTAATCTAATCTTGAGTACGAATGGTGGACTTGTGAGAAGTACGAGTAATCCCTATCCTTGGGGTGTAAGAGGCGCCAGGGGTCCATCAGACGAAGAGATTGAAGATCGGATTTAATAAGTTTAAGGCGCGCGTATGAGAGATGAGAGGCACCCCGTGAGGTGTCCAATATGGGGTCCATTGCGAAGTTCATATCGCCTCCGAAAATGAGCATCCCCTCCGTGAACTCAAGTAGTGTGGGTATCAGCCCGCGTAGGAACCGAGCATGGTCGGCATTGGGGAAATAGATATTGGCAAGAGTGACCTGAATGTCCGATACCCTGCCCTTGATCAGGAGATAGCGGCCCTGAGGGTCCGCCTGCTGTGCCATGAACTCCCACTGTACTGACTTTGCCACCAAAATGCTAACCCCCTTAGATTTGGAGATAGGTGAGATGCTGTGGTATGCCGTCGGGAACAGATTGTTAGTCAGTTTGGGAATATGCTCGCCATGAAAGTGGGTTTCCTGTAGAAAGGCAATTTGGGTTTTAGTTCTGCGTAGGTCAGCTAGTAGCTGGGAACGCCTTTCCGGGATATTGAGGCCCCGTACATTAAGAGAGGTCACCTTTAGGAGAGCCATTGTGGCGGCCCGGGCGCTGAGGATCGTTGACAGAATGAGGAGGACAATCACCTCCGGTTTAGGTTCACGTCCCCTCCCAGCTAGAGGGTAACAGCACCAGAGAATAGAGAGGAATAAAGAAGGTGAAAACAGAGTCAGAGCAGGAAGAGGAGCGGGTAGGTGAGGGGGGAAGAGGGAGGGGAGGGAGCAATCTAAGTTAGTCAAGAGACTACGCTATGATCTCCCGGCCGAGGCACAAAAGGGATTGTGCAGCAATCGGGAGGTCGCCCTAAGGGGGGTGGTCGGTGCGTCAAAGTGCGCAACAATAAAAAAGAAAAAATTTTTTGCTCACACTTAAGTGAGCAAGTCAAGCAGTATGAGAGAGTACTTTTGGGAGTGGTAGGGAGATGCACTGAATGGGGGGCCTTCAGAATCAGAAACATTAAGAAAAAACAATATATTAACCATCATAAGTAGGGTGTAATTTACCACAAAACTGGGCATAACAATCATAAACGTAACTGTGTTTAAGGCTAGTATGTGCAACTAAGTAAACCTCTAACAGCCATGATCTACTGGCGTTGACGCATTGCAGAGGCGGCTAGGGGTCGAGGACCCCGGGGGTCAACTCACCCCTCTCCTGGACAAGGCCAGGAGGGGGCCCCCACCACCCGGCTGTCAGTGCGCCAAGGCAGCCCGACCAGATTTGGCTCATGAGAAGAATGTATGAGCCTTCTCCTCATCGACTACGTTCATATAAAATAAACTCGGGTGGAGTGCATGAAGTCTGGCCTACAGCAAAAATACCACATTTAAACAGTTATAACAATGCGTCCCCCCTCCCTCTTCCCCCGTCCATATTTGAGAGTTAACCCATGGATAAGAGAAAAAAAAAAAAAAAAAAAAAAAAAAAAAAGGGGGGGGGGGGGGGGGGGGAGTCCTGGTGCATGGGTTTGAATGTTCCTGGAAAAATCACCATAAGGGGGGGGAAGGAGCGGGGCATCTGCCCATAAGAGGTACTGAAAGCCTTACCAAGAACCAAAAAGTGGTGAGTGTTTAGTCCTCAGATACTGTTGGATGGGCTCTTCTGTCTTCTCGGTTTGGCGGGCGGGATCTTGGGCGTCGAGCTCTCTGTTGTCTGGGTGGTGCTGGACCTTGTGAGTTCTGGGAAAGCAGATAGTCAAACCAGTTGGGCACCTCGATCACCGGCCTGGAGATGAAATGAAAGAGGGCAGGGAGTTGGTCTGGCGTGCGGAGGTAGAATTCCGCCCCCTGCCTCCTGACGATGAGATGGAAGGGGTGACCCCAACGGTAGGTGGCATCTGCTTCGCGGATGATTTCCAGTAGGGGTCGTATGAGCCCCCGCATGGTGCGAGTTTGTCTGGAGATGTCAGGGAAAATCCTGATGTGAGCCCCGTCAAAGTCTATTGGGCCCTTTTCCCAGGCAAGGCGAAGAATGTCCTCCTTGATAGTGAAAAAATGCACCCTGCATAGTACATCACGGGGAGAGTCTAGTTCGGATGATGATCTCTGTGCAGAGGGTGGGGGTCTGGGACCTGGTATACGGTGCACCCTGTCTAGTTCCAGGTCATCTGTCGGTGGTTTGCCCAGGACCTGGTTTAAGATGGCGACCACTGTGGATCTGAGGTCTGGGCCCATGGTGGCCTCTGGGATCCCCCTTAGGCGCAGATTGTTACGTCTGCTTCTATTCTCGCCGTCATCTAGGCGTAGCTGAACGTCGACAAGATGGCGGCGGAAGGCCCCATACTCCGACTCAAGTGTAGTGAGGCGCGCTTCTGTAGTAGATTGGGAGGCTTCGATCGTGGTGACTCTCTCCTCGACAACATCCACTTGCTGTTTTAGGTCATGCAGTTCTTTGGTTAGTGCATTAACAATAGAGGTGGCCATAGCGTTTAAGTCCTGTTTGGTGGGGAGACCTGACACTATGTCTCTTAGGGAGCTTTCAATTAGGCCGCTTAGGTCATCAGCGTTCTCTGGATGCAGTGGCGTGTCAGCGGTTGTGAGAGCCGGGGATACTATAGGAGAGGGTACTCTGTGTGGCAAGGGGGGAAAGTCCTCCTCCGCTGCAGAGGTAGTTGCCGGAGCGCCCTTCTTACTTGAGGGTGTAGCGCCCGCCGTGCTGACTCGAGGTGGCGCCATCTTGCTCTGTCTCGCCGGTGAGGGAATCTGCTGCTGCCGCAGAAAGTAGTGTGAGATTTCGGGTCCCCTCCGTTCCTCAGTGACCTGTGGGCGCCTGCGGATGAATGGCTTTTTATGTTGTTAGTATTTTGAGGCTGGGTTCACACTGTGCGCGGCGCGGCTCGCAGCAGAGGGTGCGGTGCGTCCCCGTTCCAGGTCCAAATTAGGTCCGAATTTTTGGCTGAATTTGGACCTGAAATGGAGCCAGAAAGGCACAGGACTCTTCTGCTGTGCACTCCACGGCCACCCCTGAGATGTGTGAACCGGCTCCTGCCATGCGAATGGGATGCGGAGAAACCTACATCCAATTTGCAATAGTGTGAACCCAGCCTAAATGTGAATTGCTGGGCAATTGGAAGCCAGTGGAGAGATTGGCAGAGACAGGTAGCAGACACTGAGCGGTTTTGGTAAAAGGTAGAGAAGTCTGGCAGCAGCATTCATGATAGACTGAAAAGGAGAAGTCTATGGAGAGGTAGGCCGATGAGAAGGGAGTTACAGTAGTCAAGGCGAGAGATAACAAAGGTGTGAATGATAGTTTGGTGGTTTTGTTAGTTAACCTCTTACTGACCAGCGCAAGACGATGTACCTCGGCACAATGGCACGGCTTGGCAAATGGACGTACAGGTACGTCCCCTGTAAGATTCGGCATTGTGGGCGCGCGCCCGGCTCGTACTCCATGACCGCAGGTCCCGCGGACTCGATGTCTGCTGGGTGCCTGCGATTGTGTGACGGAGCGGAAGAACGGGGAGATGCCTATGTAAACAAGGCATTTCCCCGTTCTGCCTTGTGACATGACAGGGATCTACTGCTCCCTGTCATCGGGAGCAGTGATCGCTGTCATGTGAGTAGTAGCCCATCCCCCCCACAGTTAGAATCACTCCCTAGGACACACTTAACCCCTTGATCGCCCCCCTAGTGTTTAACCCCCTAAATGACAATGGTCCCAAAATAGTGTCAAAAGTGTCCGATGTGTCCGCCATAAAGTCGCAGTCACGATAAAAATTGCAGATCGCCACCATTACTAATAAAAAAAAAAATTAATAATAAAAATGCCATAAAACTATCCCCTATTTTGTAGACGTTTAGGGCCCTTTCACACTGGGGCAGTTTGCAGGCGCTATTGCGCTAATAATAGCGCCTGCAAACCGCCCCAAAACAGCCGCTGCTGTCTCTCCAGTGTGAAAGCCCCGAGAGCTTTCATACTGGAGCGGCGCGCTAGCAGGACGGGAAAAAAAGTCCTGCTAGCAGCTTCTTCGGAGCGGTGAAGGAGCGGGACAGCGCGGCTATACCCCTGGCAAAGCGCCTCTGCAGAGGCGCTTTACGGTGGTTTTTAACCCCTTTTTGGCCCTCTAGTTTTACGCTTACAATAGCGGCGCTTTACCGCCGCCTCCGCCCCAGTGTGAAAGTGCCCTAAAACTTTTGCGCAAAACAATATTTGCTTATTGCGATTTTTTTTTAACCACAAATATGTAGAATACATATCAGCCTAAACTGAGGGAAAAAAAAGCAGTAAAAAGTAAAAAATATTGCTTTGTTTTTCAAAATTGTCGCTCTTTTTTTGTTTATAGCGCAAAAAAATAAAAACTGCAGAGGTGATCAAATACCACCAAAAGAAAGCTCTATTTGTGGGGAAAAAAGGACGTCAATTTTGTTTGGGTGTGACATTGCAACGACTGCGCAATTGTCAGTTAAAGCGTCGCAGTGCCGAATCGCAAAAAGTGCTCTGGTCAGGAAGGGGGTAAAATCTTCCGGGGCTGAAGAGGTTAAAAAGGGGCGAATTTTAGAGAAGTTACGGAGCTTTTGACAGCGATTGATGAGCTTTATATATAAATGACCCATCAGTGCATTCTGAAATCAATACCATTTTTAGGCTGGAGATCTGTTTAATGTCTTTATTAACCAATGTTATAACGTGTGCATTACACATCAATTGGATAAAAGCAAATAACGTGAAGAAATTTTTTTTTTTTTAAATTCAATGCTTTTTATTCATGTTCATACAAAATACATCACATCATACAATATACATATATCATCATGACAAAAGAAAAACAGAAAAGAAAGAAGGAAAAAAAAACCACCTTCCTTCTTATCCAATGTATGTGTCACTTCTATAAGAGGTATTTTCTCAATTTTTCTCCCATTTTACTCCCTCAGGTCCTAGTCTATAGTCAAGTATCCAGCCCACTCTCACTCATAATTACCCTACTTACATATTACTGCCATTATATAAAAACTACATCTTCCCTTTCCTCTCTAAATCTTCAATACTTAGGGTAGTTCATCTTCATAAGCCAGGGGTTCCACATTTTCTCAAATTCTTTGATGTTCCCTCCCCTTACATAGACTATCCTTTCTTTCCTTATTGTTTCACACACCGTTTTGGACCAGTTCTCTATTGTGGGGGGTTTCTCTGCTTGCCATCTCCTCGCTATTTCCTTTCTTGCCTGGTAGAGGCATCTCCGTACTGCATTTCTTTCCGCCCTTCTGTTACCTAGATCTTCTCCCACCCCCAATATACACATTTTCGGGTTTGCGCTAAGATCTAGGTTAAAGGCCTTATTTATGGACTCCACTACTTCCATCCAGTAGCGAACTAACTTGGGGCATTTCCATAGCATGTGCATCAGATCTCCTGTATAATGACACCTAGGACATTTGTCATCAACCCTTCTCCCATACTTAAACAATTTTTCTGGAGTATAATATGCCCTATGTAAAAGCAATAAATGCGAGAATTTCTGAGCGGGAGAGACCGAGACCTGGTGACTCCCCTCCAATATCTCTTTCCATTGCACATCCGATATTGACCCCAGGTCCGACTCCCACTCTCTTCTGCATTTAAGTTTAACTGGTTCCTCCCTGCTATACCGGCATATATGTTTGTAAAATTCTGCGATTAATCCCTTTGAATCCTCCACACTCTCTAATTTTTGGAAGATGGGAGATTGACTCCATTTCGGGCCTTGCTCCCCAAATTGGGCCTGCAGAGCATGCCTAATCTGTATGTAGTTAAAGTATGAGTGACTCGGGATACCAAATTCCTCCCTTAAGGCGGCAAAGGTCTTTAACATATTGCCATCATATAGTTGTTCCAATTTAACTATCCCCTTTGATTCCCAGGTCATAATTTTACCTATTTGTGACAGTTCTTGATAGTTCTTATTATCCCAAAGAGGACTACACCTCCCTTCTCCCTCCATGTCCTTCATTCCTTTAATAAGATTCCATACTTTTAACATTAATTTGACTGTGGGGGTTCTAAATACAAACGAGTTTGCCTCCAAGACCTCCAAAACCCGCCTATGGGGCGCTCCCTCAATCATTATTGCAGTGTTGTTATTACCCATAGGACCGTGACCCGTTCTCAGATGTTGCAACTGAGCTGCCAAAAAGTAACTACGAGGGTGTGGAATCGCCATACCTCCCTCCGTCACTGCCAGCTGTAATGTTTGTAAACTAATCCTGGAATGCCCTCCCTTCCATATCAACCCCCTAAACAGCATGTCCATTTTTTTAAACCATTTACCATTAATCCATACTGGAGAGTTATACAAAATGTACAATAGCTGGGGCAGCCATAGCATTTTGATTAGGTTACATCTTCCAGCTACCGACAATGGGAGTCTCTTCCATATATCAATCTTTTTCCTAAATTTCACCAATAAGGGGGCTAAGTTATTATGTAAGAAATCCTCCACATCTTTAGTTATATGGATACCAAGATATTTTGTTTTCTCCACTATTTTTAGCGGGGTTTCTTCCAGAATGGGGCCTTGCTTAACTGGGTCTATTGGTAACAAGATCGACTTCTCCCAGTTTATGGAGAGACCCGAGATCTCCCCAAAATCTGAGAATATACCCATCACCTGTCTGAGCGATCCCTCCGTATCCCCCAGAAAGATAAGTACATCGTCCGCGTATAACGCGATCCTCTCTTCCCTCATCCTTCTCCTGAAACCTTCCATATTTCTATTTTGTCTTACCGCAGCGGCCACTGGTTCCATTGCCAAAGCAAAGATCAGAGGTGACAAGGGACACCCTTGTCTTGTACCTCTTTCCAGACAAAACTTACTCGAGAGTACATTATTGGTTCTGATCTTTGCTTGGGGTCCATTGTATAGAATTTTTACCCATTTACTGAAAGTGGGACCAAAGCCATATGCCCTCAATATATACCAAATAAAACCCCATTCAAGACTATCAAATGCCTTTATAACATCCAACGCTACTATAGCTCTGGAACCCAAGTTTTCAGTTGGAATTTGTAAATTTAAAAAAAACCGCCTAATATTTTCGCTTGTTGATCTCTGTGGGATAAACCCAGTTTGATCCGGATGAACTAATTTATGGATTATTTTTTGTAACCTAGAGGCGAGAATCTTAGCCAAGATTTTTGCATCTGAACACAGCAATGAGATAGGTCTATATGATGCGGGTTCCAGGGGGTCTTTCCCTTCTTTAGGTATCATTATTATTGTGGCCTCCGTCATTGATTCAGTTAGTTTCCCCTCCTGGTATGCCCACTCAAACACCCTGAGAAGCACTGGTAATAATATCTCTCCATAGTTCTTGTAAATCTCCGCAGGGAGACCATCAGGACCGGGAGATTTTTTATTGGCCAGTTCCTTCACGGCCATTTTAATATCTTCTAATGTTATCGGAGCTTCCAGTGCCTCAGCGTCCAGCCTCGACAAGGAGGGTAATTCTATTTTCCTGAAAAATTCGTCCAGTGCCAGCCCCCCCGCTGTCCCCCGGGACTTATATAATTCCTCATAATATATTTTAAAAGTTTCATTAATTTTATCTGGTTGGGAGGTAATCTCACCAATCTTAGTTCTAATAGCGGGAATCGTCGGGGGGGGAGAGTCTGATTTAACAATGTGGGCCAATATTTTTCCTACTTTCTCTCCTTCTCCAAATATTATTTGTTTTTGAAATAACCTTTTATTTTCAGAGTTCCTAGTCAATACCTCTTTATATACTGACTGTGTATTTTCCCATTTTTGTTGGTTTTCTGGGGAAGGGTTTCTCACGAGTTCCCTCTCTGCTACTTGTAGCTCCTCCCTAATCCTCTCTTCCCCCAACCTTGAAGCTTTTTTTATTCTTGAAACCTGCTGGATCAATAGACCCCTCAGAAACGCCTTCAGGGCGTCCCACATCACCCCTCTTGCTGTAGACTCCTCATTTAGACTAATGAACTCCCGTAACCTAGTTATAATCACAGTTGGGTCCTCAATTAACTCAAGCCAAATTGGATTTAATTTCCAGGGGCTACGTTGTTTATTTTCCCCAGTTGCCATCCTGGCTGTCACCAATGAGTGGTCTGAAATACCCCTAGGTTGGTAAATTATATCACTGACAATATGTGCGGCCATAACATTACCTAGGACAAGGTCTATTCTTGAGAAGGAGGAATGTGCACCTGAGTAGCATGAGTATTGTTGCACCCCCGGATTACCCATCCTCCAAAGGTCACACAACCCGGCCTCCTCAAGAAACTGGCCCATACGGCTCCCATTCGATCCCTGCCACTCCTTACCTGGGGGAAATCTGTCTATTTCTTTATTTATTGCAACATTAAAATCCCCAACAACAATAACAGGTATGTTTGGTTTATCCACAATAAAATCCAGCAAGCTATATAAAACTTCTAGCCTAAAAGGTGGGGGATTATAAATATTCGCCAGTACACATTCCTGACTCCCTAGAGTGCAGTGCAAAAAAACATACCTACCCCCAGCATCTATATTACTTTGCCTGCAGAAGAACGCAGTCTCTTTCCCAATTAACACCGCCACCCCCCTAGAATAAGAGGTGTGTACCGCGTGGTACTGATGTCGATATTTTTTACTTTTAAGTTGAGCTATAGAGTCCTTTGTCAAATGCGTCTCCTGCAGACAAACAATATCTACTCTAACAGAGTCTAGCATGTCAAATACTAATGCTCTCTTAGAGGGAGTGCCCATCCCCCTAACATTCCATGACCCTATCCTTGATCCCATTGATTAATCAAAGATCCAGGTACTATACTGGGAGGGAAAGAGGAAAAAAGAAAAACCACCCAAGCCCAGTCTAGGGTACCCCCTTATATTTTTAAGGAAGGAAATCTTCCCTGTTCCTACTAATTTATTGGCTTCCTGTTGTTTTGGTATTCCCGGCCTCTTCACCCTCAGTTCTCGCTTTACCACATCTACCCAGGCGTCGAAATATTTACCATCTACAAAAAATGATATCTCTGTGCTAACCCAAATAACAAATGAAATTCTATACAAATCATACAAATCCCAGTGTGTTAGACCTTAAATCCACTGTCTCATTACATCCTTTAAATTTTATCCCCGTGTTTATCTGTATCCTTTGTGAGTTTGTGTAATTAACTGTATCATTGCAACTTTTTTTCGTGAGTGTATGACTTAATACCCTGTATTGCATTCTAATATTCCCAAAGCTCATCCCCTTGACCCCCCACCCCCACCCTCCCCGACCCCCCCCCGACCCCCAATCCCCCCCATACCATTCTAGGTACCCCCTAGGGGCATTTTTAATGGCCAGCCCATATCCACCTACCCTTCCATACCACACCCTCCCCCCCAACCCCTCCACCCCCCTCCACCCCCCACCCTCCCCACCCTCCCCACCCCCCCAACATTCAAAGCAAAAACAAAAAACAAAGCCTAATATACCAACATCCCCTCTCAAGGTTACACCCATTACCCTTCTTTCATTACCACCCTGCTCCTTATGTGAAATAAATATGACAGAATAATAAAAAACCTTGTGCCCTGTCTCTATATAGTAAATTCAACACCTTTCCTCCATTATTTCCTAGGCAATTGATCCTTCTTTTCCTCCAACCATGCCAGTGCACTGTCCGGGGACTCAAAAATCTGACTTCCCCCCAGTGCATTTATCCGTAGTTTAGCAGGGTAGAGGAGAGCATACGAGACATTGAATTTCTGGAGGCTACGTTTAACCCCCAGGAACCCAGCTCTGCGTTTTTGTAGATCTGGGGAGAAATCTGGGAATATTGATATCCTTACATCCTTATACAAGACCTTTCCCATCTCTCGGGCTTTACGCAAGAGGGTTACTTTGTCCCTATAATTTAAGAACTTTACTAAAATTGGTCTCGGGGGGCTACCGGGGGGGGGAGGTCTGAAGGGGATTCTGTGCGCTCTCTCTATTGAAAATTGTTGAGTAAATGTCTCTCTCCCAAACACCCCCACCAACCATTTTTCCAGGAATACTACCGGATCTGGACCTTCACTCCCCTCGGGGACCCCTACCACCCTCACATTGTCCCTGCGAAGTCTGTTTTCCATCTCATCAAACTTCCCCGCCAGGGTCTCAATTTTTCCTCTCCAGATCTTCACTTCTTGCTTCAGTGGTAACAGCTCATCTTCAATCACACTAATTCTGTTTTCCGCTTCCACCACCCTTTCTGCTGTTTTCTTAAGATCATTTCGTACTAGGGTCAGGTCCTCTTTAATATCCTTCATTTGATCTCCTAGAACCCCTAAGGACTGCTTGCATGCGTTTATTGCCAATAAAATATCTTTTAAAGAGGGTTCCTCTTCTGTCATACCCATTGGAGTAGCTGAGGCCTCCATTTCTTTACCAGTGGTGCCTGGCCCTTTTACAGAGGAGGTTTTTGTTCCTGTGTGGAGACCCGACTGTCCTTGACTTTTCCTGTCCATTGCTGACTTATTCAGGGTTTGCTGTCCCCCTTTATTCGGGGTATGCTCCGCAGCCAGGACCATTTTTTCTAACTTAGCGGACGCTGCCACCGCCGCTGCAGTTGCCCCTGCCACTGTAGGGTAGAGACCTTTTTCCTTCTCCTTTTCTTTTGCTGACCGCAGGGACTGGGTTCCCATAGTGTCATGATTGGGATGCTCTTCTCCCTTCCTTCTTCCTGACATGATAGTTTTATTCTTTATGAAATTGAGCCTTATACTGCATACACAGTCCTTATCAGGGAGAAAGGAAAGGGTTATTAGCCCAGTGCCACCCCCGCCACCTCCTGGTATGACTGCTGATATCTAAGTGATACACTCCACTTCACCCCCGGGGCTATACTTGTGTTACCAAGCAGGTTACACCTTTAATTGATCTGCGCCCATGGGGTTCCAAACAGTCCTCTGAATATACAATCCTACCAGGGGGTTCTCAGTATGATGGACAGCAGACTATGCAGTAAAATCAGAGACAGAGTATAACGAACAGCAAGCAAAGTCAAGTATAATTCATACGATACCACGCTGCAGCAGGAGTATCTCCTCTATAAAAGTAGGCAGACCCAGAAGTTCACTTCTACAGCCACCGCGGTTATTTGAGACAGGTCTCCACAGCACTGATTAGCAGCCACCACTTTTCTCCTCCTATCATCACCACCGCCAGTTTCCAATCTTCGCACCGGCACTTCACCTTTCCCCAGTACAACCTGCACCGGGCGGTGTTCCTGCCACTGAGGGCTTCTCCAACACAGCGTCCTCCTCACCACACACTTCCGCCGGCTGCCGAGCCCCGCTCGTCTGTCTCCCTCCACTACCTCCTCCACTACGCTCCGACACCGCTCCAAGCTCCAGGGAAGCAGTACACGGCAGTACACGGCAGTGTGGCTAAGCGGCACGGCAGGGGGAGAACAGGATAGGCATCAGCATTCTATCACAGGGAGACCGGGCTGTTCACAAGGTTTTCAGGCACCTGGAGCAGGGTGGACACAAGCGCTCACTCCACCACACACATCTCCGTCCGCTTCCGGCCACGCCCCCCTCTTAATGACGTGAAGAAATTAAAATGATGAAAAAAAAACATGGAGAGAACATGAAAAATAACCTACAGACAGACAGGACAGGAATGGTAAAATACATATATACTCATAAGTTATGTCAGTAAAGGTCCAATAAAACATGAATACTTACAAATATATAGATCTAGGTAGAGCTCCAAGAAAATGTATCTTGATCAACAATTGATGTTAAAGATCTTTTTGGAAGTGTATATGGGATATAAAGTCAAGTGGAAGATTTTGAGAACAAGTTACCTTTAGTTTGTGTCTGTTGCTGGACCCACACTATATAACAAATTACACATTTTACCTAAAGTTATAGGATGGATATTAGACATGTAAGGCCAACTCTGGTGTGTTTTTTTACTGTCACTGTTAAACAGAGCTGCAATGGGATCTCTCATTAATATATATATCAGATCAATCGTGGGGCCAATAATGGTCCTTCGGACCTTGAATTGAATTGTGCCTGAAAGACAGCAGCTGTTGTGTATATTTCTTTTTGCATACTAAATATGAACATTTATGTGTCAGACCCATAGAAGGCCCTTCCTTTCCATTTATAGTGATTGATACGTTTTTTTTCCCCAGTATGTAGAAAGCCAATTCACGCAAAGTGGAGGCTCAAAGCGAGACCTGTGTTCTAGGCATTACTACCAGCCTCTAAAAGTGTTCTCAGGCCTTGTTCACACAGACAGCTGTTTTTTTTTTTTTTTTTGACAGTTCTGAAAAGTGATCAGTAGTGGATCACTTTCAGAGCCGGTGTTCTATCGGGAAATGCCCTCCGTCAAAAAAATGCCTCCGATGGGTCTGCGCATGCGCAGTACGCAACATCACTCCATCTGATGTGTTGATCAGCGGGTGCGACGTCCACACGGCGCATGCGCAGATCGTCGGAGGCAGTATCCGACGATCTGCTAAGCGCCGAGGGAGAATGAAATTGTCAGATTCTGCCTCGCTGTTGCGGGAGCGGGTTTTGGCTGTATTGAAAGGCGTGTTTTCTGTTTGTTGCAGGGCGGTTTGAGTGTGTTAAACGGCGGGTTTTGGCTGTGTCTTAGACCCCTTTCACACTGGGGCGGTGCGGGCCTTAGCGGTAAAGTGCTGCTAGTTTTAGCGGCGCTTTACCGCTGTTACTGGCCGCTAGCGAGACGCTTTTAATCCCCACTAGCAGCAGAGGAAAGTGTTAATAGCGCCCATTTTACGGCACTGCCGAATCGCTTTTGCAGGTGCTTCGGCAGTGCTGCCCATTCATTTCAATGGGCATGGACGGTGGAGAATGCGGTGTATAGGATGCTGCTTGCAGGACTTTTATCCTGTCCTGCAAGTGCACCGCCCCCGGTGTGAAAGCATTTTTCACACTGGGGGTGGCTTGAGAGGCGCTATTTTTAGCGCTAAAATGCCTGAAAAGCGCCCCAGTGTGAAAGGGGTCTTAGGGGCGGGTTAAAACACACACAAAACCCGCCCTTCAACACACCCACAACCCCACCCCGCAGAATCTGCCAATTATTCTCCCTCAGCACTTAGCAGATCGTCAGATACTGCCTCCGACGATCTGCGCATGCGCCGTGTTGACGTCAAGCCGGCTGATCAACCAGCTGAAGTGATGTGACGTTGCGTACTGCGCATATCCATCGGAGGCATTTTTAGACAGAGGGCATTTCTCGATAGAACACCGATTGACAGGCAGCTTGGAGGTGATATGCCGCCTGTTTTTTTTTTTTGTTTTTGTTTTAGGGGACATCCCACCATTCCAGAACCATGTGCATTAGACACTGCGGTCCAATTCATATGAATGGCGATGTTACCGCCTATCACAAGAGACATAAAAATTTGCAGCGGCAATGTATACAGGGACGTCTGTGGGCTAGAATAACTTGCTGGTGGGTGTAGGAGGTAAACATGTGAACCCAACACCCCCATTTTCATCAACCCATTTGCCACCCATGTGAACAAGGCCTGAAAGTATTGCTAAACAGTAAAGACAATTAGGTGTCAGATCTGTAATTGTCCTAATTTGATCTTAAATTCATTCATTCTTGAAATCAAAAGTGGGCTCAGGTACCTGTTTGTTTGTCCTAATAAAAAAATAAAAATAATGTTCCAGAAAAAGTGGGCTCAGGTTAATAGTAGGGAACATTTTATTTAGAGAATCCGAAAGTACTTGTGCATGGCAACCTGATTCTCCCCCATTATTCTTCTAATGGTGTATGGAAGAATGGATGGAGATGGATGGAGAGGATCCTATTAGTCTGCAGTCTCTTAAAGGAAGAGTTATTTAGCTGCCGTGGTGAATAAGGACAGCACTCCCCTTCAGATATTTTAATAATTAAAGAGATTTTATAGTCTATTTTATAAAAAAAACAAAAAAAAAAAAATGTATACTTTCCGCCTTTGTGCAGTTGGTATTGCACAGAGCAGCCCGGATCCTCCTCTTCTTAGGTCCCTCTCTCTATCACGTGCCCCCTCAGCCAGCAGCTTCCTACGGGGGCACCCGAGCCGAGTCAGAGCTCCGTGTAAGCCATTCAGACATGGAGCCCTGACCTGGCCCCGCCCCCTTTCTCCGACAGCCGCGGGAGCCAATGGCGCCGCTGCTGTGTCTCAGCCAATCAAGAGATTCATTCTGAGATTGTTTAGAAAGGATTGCAGTCTGCCATGGAGGGACCTTTATGTGGGAAACTATTAATATACATAATAAATATAGGAAAAGGCGCTGCTTCAACTAGTAATGCCCCCATATTGTGATGTTGTGGACCTCTGCCAGCCAGCCATGGGATTGTGCAGGATTTCATTTCTTGATCAATTTTCACGTTGCCTACCCTTTCTTTTCTGTTTTCTTCTTGAAAAAAAAAAAATCAGAAGAACAGAGGAATACGGCTGCAAATATTCTGCGGCTAATTCATGGTAAGATGTGCTTTCAGAAAGAAATTACATATAAATGTAGTGATAAAAACTATATATACTAAAGCGCTGGTATGGATATCCAAAAAAACAAAAAATTATGTATATGAAAAAAAAAATAGTAGATGAATAAATGAATCAAGCCGCAACTAGTTAAATATAGTGCTCTGACACCATGTGACAATAAATAAAGTGAACAACAGTGCGCTATACTCAACCTACTATTTGTGATGCAATAATAGTGGTATATAAATATATATGTTTTAAAATGCTTCAGTTCTTCGTGACAAAAAATATTACAATAAATATAGTGATAAAATAAAAAGGTTATTATTATATTATTTGTAGAACATTAAGAAGGTTGTAGCGAGTGTCTCCTCACTCCGCATCTAGTATGCACAAGCACCGTAGATGTCGTCACTAGGCTCCTCCCGACGCGTTGCGTCACATGTCACGTGACTTTCTCAACACATCGGGATACCACTATTATTGCATCACAAATAGTAGGTTGAGTCTAGCGCACTGTTGCTCACTTTATATAAATGTAGTGACATAATAATCTCACCAAAATAGCTTCTTATTTGCAGCTTTTCTACCCGGATCAAGGCAGCCGGTTATTTATAAATGTAAGTTTAAAGAAAATCTGCTACAGTCACGGTTTGTTTTATCCCTCTTCCCCTTACAGAAGGACTCTTTAAAAGCAGGATCCGATACAGAAGTTTAATTTAAAAGAGGGATACTATTTTACTAACCCCCTTATATCCAAAGACATATTTATCGCCTTTCTTTGCAATGTGAAAGCAGCTTGTTTACAGTCAATCACCTGGCACTAGAAAAACGAGTGTGCTCACCGATCCACTACATCATGGTATAGTGTACACAGAGCGGGGGAGGGCAAGCTGGTAATACATCATGAAAGATGGCCTCTTCTTTTTGGTTTAGATCTCCTCTGCTATGATATCAAGAAATGGCCGCACACTCTTAAAGCGGAACTTCAGTCATTTTTTTTTTTTTTAACTTTCCATCTATAAAATCTTCTACCCTTGTTGTTGTTTTAACTTTGGATAGTAAAACATTTTTTTTTCTGCCAGTAAATCCCTTATACAGCCCACTTCCTGTTTCTTGTCTGGTAAAAAGGCTAGGCTTATGACATCATGCACAGCTCTCTCTCACTCTCCTGAGAGTTTGCCAGGGAGGGGGGATGAGTCATAAGAGGGCCAATGAGAGCTGCAGGGCTGGGGGTGTGCCTCTGTGTAAATCCAGGAAGTGAACAGGCAGCAGCTTTAGCTGCCCACGGTTAAAATGGCTGCAGCCAGACTCAGTGGAGGGAGATTTCTGCAGCATATTTGGCAAGTACAGAATCACAGTATATATAAAATAATATGCAAAGTGGTTGGAAGGAAGCTTCAGAATGGCAAAGATGTTTTTATTACAAAATATGTGAGCAGACTGCAGTTCCTCTTTAAGCTAATAGGTGGCCATTTGTAATAGTTATATGGTGTGCCTGTGCTCACTGCTCCATTACATCATGACACAGTGTACAAAGAACAGGAGAGGAGAAGCTACTATTACATCATAAAAGATGGACTATTCTTTCTGGTTCAGATCTGCTCTGCTATAAGATCAAGGAACGGCTGCACACTAATGGGCCGATCAACTTGGGTACATCCAGCCTGCCGGATTTTACAAATGCGAATATCGCTAACAGCGGTTATAGCCACAAGCAATAATCATGGTCTTCTCCCGCCTAATCGGCAGGAGGAATTCCCCTGTCAACACTGTGCGTTGATGGGGGAATAGAGCAAATTTCTTTCCTGCAACCCATGGTTGCAGAAAAGAAATTTGCACTGTGTATGGGTTTGCTTAAGTTTAGAACTAAGCAAGACATAGATTAAGCAACTTTCTTTCCTTCCCATGTGTGGAAGGAAAAGAAAATTGCTCAATTGCCCCATCAACACAGACAGATCACCTTTACTAAAACGTTGTAATATATGGACAAACCTAAACAATACATTTGATTAATTGCAAATCAGGAAGGCCCTCACACTACATTAGTTGGTTGTAGATCTAAAGGAGATTTCACTTAGATTGTATATAGAGCAGTGATGGAGAACCTTGGCACCCCCAGATGTTTTGGAACTACATTTCCCATGATGCTCAACTACATGGCAGAGTGCTTGAGCATCATGGGAAATGTAGTTCCAAAACATCTGGGGGTGCCAAGGTTCACCTTCACTGGTATAGAGTATGGTTTGTCTAATACCTTAAGCAGCCCATAGATTATGCCATTTTTTTTTCCTTCCACCTTGGGTCAGTGTTGATGGGGGAATCCCTCCTGCAGCACTATTGTGTTCTGCTGAAGGGGAGGCCTTCCCTACTGGCAGAAAACAATTATCACTGCTGGTGGTTATAGCCGCCTGTAGTGATCGCAAAAAAATAAAAAATCTGACAGGCTGGTTTTACTGGTTGTCGATTCTTGCGGCTGGGAGAACGGTTGTATGTGACTAGTGGTGGCCACTCAGTTTGTAATGACAGACAGAGAGGCCGTCACGTATTGCATGTATCCACACACCCAGAGATTACGGGCAGATAGATGAGCAACCCTGGATGAAGACAGATGCGTCTAGGAGATCAGTCCCTGACTGCAGGTAATCATCGGGTGTGCGGATGCATGCAAATAGCGACAGGTCGTCTCAGCCTGTCATTAGTTTGTGACCCATCATCCCAGCTGCAGGAATCTGACATATGAATATCGCCTGTGTCGGCGAGGGTTGCTTTTTGCTGCTTTACATTCTTCGCGTTAAAAGTTAAAAAAAAAATGAATAGAGTTGGGCAGCTTTCTGATTTCACCGGATGAAAACACTATTTAGTGGTCATATACAGTGAGTGCCAGCAATAATTTCATATAATGTATACTTTATATAGTGTATATTAAACACACACGTCTATGTTAATACAAGTATTTCTCTACAAATCCCTAGACCCGCTGACCAGCCACATGGAGATGGTGACGGAGATCGTGGTACCGACAGTGTGTACATTGTGCATTCTAATCAGCGCTGTGCTCCTGATGATTCTTCTACGAAGACAGAGCTAGGACAGATATATACAATGGAATACGGACAAGATCACGGACAGTACCGCCATCTCTGCCCAGCACAGACTTTCTGAAGAATTGTGACCCCCTTCTCTTCTGTTTCCCTGATGAAAAAAAAAATGCAGTGTTAAGAGTTCCACATCATAGAGTGTACAGCGTTACCCTCCACATCATAGAGTGTACAGCGTTATAGAGTGTACAGCATTATCCTCCACATCATAGAGTGTACAGCGTTACCCTCCACATCATAGAGTGTACAGCATTATAGAGTGTACAGCATTATCCTCCACATCATAGAGTGTACAGCGTTACCCTCCACATCATAGAGTGTACGGCGTTACCCTCCACATCATAGAGTGTACAGCGTTATAGAGTGTACAGCGTTATCCTCCACATCATAGAGTGTACAGCATTACCCTCCACATCATAGAGTGTACAGCGTTACCCTCCACATCATACAGTGTACAGCGTTACCCTCCACATCATACAGTGTACAGCGTTACCCTCCACATCATAGAGTGTACAGCGTTATAGAGTGTACAGCATTATCCTCCACATCATAGAGTGTACAGCGTTATAGAGTGTACAGCATTATCCTCCACATCATAGAGTGTACAGCGTTACCCACCACATCATAGAGTGTACAGCGTTACCCACCATATCATAGAGTGTACAGCGTTACCCTCCACATCATACAGTGTACAGCGTTACCCTCCACATCATAGAGTGTACAGCATTATCCTCCACATCATAGAGTGTACAGCGTTACCCTCCACATCATAGAGTGTACAGCGTTACCCTCCACATCATAGAGTGTACAGCATTATAGAGTGTACAGCATTACCCTCCACATCATAGAGTGTACAGCGTTACCCTCCACATCATAGAGTGTACAGCATTATAGAGTGTACAGCATTACCCTCCACATCATAGAGTGTACAGCGTTACCCTCCACATCATAGAGTGTACGGCGTTATAGAGTGTACAGCATTACCCACCACATCATAGAGTGTACAGCGTTACCCACCACATCATAGAGTGTACAGCGTTACCCTCCACATCATAGAGTGTACAGCGTTACCCTCCACATCATAGAGTGTACAGCATTATAGAGTGTACAGCATTACCCTCCACATCATAGAGTGTACAGCGTTACCCTCCACATCATAGAGTGTACAGCATTATAGAGTGTACAGCATTACCCTCCACATCATAGAGTGTACAGCGTTACCCTCCACATCATAGAGTGTACAGCATTATAGAGTGTACAGCATTACCCTCCACATCATAGAGTGTACAGCGTTACCCTCCACATCATAGAGTGTACAGCATTATAGAGTGTACAGCATTACCCTCCACATCATAGAGTGTACAGCGTTACCCACCACATCATAGAGTGTACAGCGTTACCCTCCACATCATAGAGTGGAGGGTAATGCTGTACACTCTATGATGTCACATCACATCACCCCCCATCAAATCATTCCCCGCATCTATTACCTTTTGTACCACCACCCCCTCCCTTTAGAATGTAAGCTCTATGAGCCGGGCCCTCCTGTCCCTTCTGTATTGAACTGTCATTGTGTTGTCCCCCCTCTATATTGCAAAGCGCTGCGTAAACTGTTGGCGCTATATAAATCGTGTATAATAATAATAATAGTGTGTATAGAAGAGAACTGTAGGTAAATAAAAACCTGGTTAGTGAGCTTTTATTTTAAAACAGAAACAAGTGAGTAACATTGATTGGTATATTCCGGTGTCTTGAAAAAGTATTCATTCAATTTTCCACATTTTGTCATGTTACACCCAAAAAACGTAAATTTATTTTATTGGGATTTGATGTGATAGACCAACACAAAGTGACACATAATTGTGAAGTGGAAGGAAAATGATAAATGGTTTTCAAATTTTTACAAATAAATCTGTGAAAAGTGTGTGTGTGTGTGTGTGTGTGGGGGGGGGCATTTGTATGGCGCCCCCCTGAGTAAATACTTTGTAGAACCACCTTATCTTACAATTACAGTCTTTTTGGGGATGTCTCTACCAGCTTTGCACATCTAGAGAGGGACATTTTTTGCCCATTCTTCTTCTACAAAAATAGGATTTTTTATAACAGCTTACCTATAAAATCCTTTTCTTTCGATGGCCATCACGGGACACAGAGACACAGTAATAACTGATGGGTTATGTAGGTACCTTTAGGTATTGGACACTGGTCACACCCTAATCAGGAAGTTCAACCCCCTATATAATCCCTCCCTTTCCAGGGATACCTCAGTTTTGTAGCAAAGCAATATAAGTGTATTAGAAGAGGGGCGGGACCTCTGTGTCCCGTGATGTCCATCGAAAGAAAAGGATTTTACAGGTAAGCTGTTATAAAAAATCCTATTTTCTTTCTCGAACATCACGGGACACAGAGCCTCAGTAATTACTGATGGGATGTCCCAGAGCAATGCTTTCTGAGGGGGGGGGGGGAACCACAACCAAGTAGGGTGCAATCAGACCTGAGGACCCTGTATCGCTGTCTGCAGCACACTACGCCCAAAGGCGATATCCTCATGCCTTCTCACATCCACCTGATAGAATCTGGTGAATTTATGGACTGAAGACCAGGTTGCGGCCTTGCAGATCTGAGCCATAGAGGCCTGGTGATGCACTGTCCAAGAAGCACCAATAGCCCTTGTGGAATGTGCCCTGATCTGAAACGGAGGAATCTTCTGTTTCAAACCATAAGCCTGAATGATCAATTGTCTAATCCATTTAAAAATGGTAGCTTTTGACGCTGCCTGTCCTTTACTGGGACCCTCTGGCAGCACAAACAAAACATCCGTTTTGCGAATCTGGGCAGTCACTTCCAAATAAGCTTTGACTGCTCTTACTACATCCAAAGAATGTAGTGATCTTTCTTCCCGGAGAACAGGGATCTGGAAAAAAGGAAGGCAGAACAATATCTTGGTTTAAATGAAAATCTGAAACCACCTTCGGTAAAAAACTAGGATGAGGGCGTAGTACCACTCTATCCTTGTGTACAATCAAGTAAGGCTCTTTACAGGAAAGAGCTGCTAACTCTGATACTCTTCTAGCAGAAGAGATGGCTACCAGAAAAATTAGTTTCCTTGTCAGCAAGATCAAAGGAATCTGACTTATTAGTTCAAAAGGCTGTTTCTGTAACACAGACAGAACACCAAGTTCAAGTACCAGGGGTTTAGGGGCGCCTTAACCGGAGGATTAATACACGTCACCCCCTGCATAAAGTTTCGGACCAAAGAATGCAAAGCAAGTGGCCGTTGAAATAATACTGATAAGGCCGAGACCTGGCCCCTGATGGTACTCAAGGCCAGCTTCATCTCTAATCCCATCTGTAGAAAATCAAGGATTCTACCTATGACATATTTTCTGGGATGCCAACCCCTGGATTCACACCAGGATACATAAGCTTTCCAGACTCTATGATAAATCATCCTGGAAGCTGGCTTCCTTGCATTGATCAAGGTAGATATCACAGGACCTGAAAGCCCACGACTCTTCAGAACGTGGGTCTCAATAGCCAAACCGTCAAATTTAGTGTTTGTAAAGCAGGATGGAACACTGGACCCTGAGCTAACAGGTCTGGGCGTACCGGTAGTGTCCACGGGGGAACCCACCGTCATCCCTACTATTTCCGCATACAACGTCCTTCTGGGCCAAGCAGGGGCCACCAGAAGTACCGACTTCCTTTCCTGCCCGATCCTGCGAAGGAGTCGTGGCAGTAGCAAAATAGGAGGGAATGCATAACTCAGTGAAAACCGATGCCACGGAATCACTAACGCATCCGTCCCGCATGCAAGGGGATCTTTTGTCCTTGCCACAAATCTGTCTATCTTTTTGTTGAATCGGGATGCAAAGAGATCTACATCTGGAACCCCCCATCTTTGGCATATGGCCCAAAAGACATCGGGATGCAGAGACCATTCCCCCGGAAGTAACTGCTGGCAACTTAAATAGTCCGCCTGCCAGTTCTCTATCCCCGGAATGAAAACTGCCGATATGCATGGCACATGCATCTCTGCCCAGACTAAGATCTGGTTCACCTATTTTTGAGCAGCTCGGCCCCTGGTGCCTCCCTGATGATTGACACAAGCCACTGCTGTGGCATTGTCGGACTGGATCCTGACCGGCCAACCCTGTAGCCTGATAGTCCAGGCCTTTAGGGCTAGATATACTGCCCGGATCTCCAGAATGTTGATGGGTAAGGTCCTCTCGGTCTTGGACCATACCCCCTGAACCGCAGACTGTTCCAGAACTGCTCCCCAACCCGACAGACTGGCATCTGTTGTTACCACCGTCCAGGTAACCGGCAGAAAGGATTTCCCCTTCTGCAGGCTTTTGGGTATGAGCCACCAATTGAGTCTCTGACGCACCGCATGCGACAGGTGCATCGGAAAGCCTAATGCCTGAACCTTCTTGTTCCAGGCCGACAGAATACTGTGTTGCAGCATTCTTGAATGGAACTGAGCATAGAGAACTGCTTCGAATGAAGACACCATCTTCCCTAGTAGCCTCATACAAAGGCGGACTGAGGGACCCTTCTTGGTCCTGACTGCCAGAATCAGCTCCCTTAAGGCAGTGATCTTTGCCTGAGGTAGAAATACTTTCTCCTGGCTTGTATCTATGATCAGACCCAAATACTCCAGTCTTCTTACTGGTTTTAGGAAAGATTTTTCTAGGTTGAGGATCCAACCTAGGTGTTCCAGATACTTGACTGTGGTCCTCAAGTTCCCGTTCAAGGAGGCTACCGACCGGTCTATCAGGAGCAGGTCGTCTAGGTATGCTATGACAGCTATACCCTGAGCCCTTAATCTGGCCAGAGGAGGGGCCAAGACCTTTGTGAACACCCAAGGTGCAGTGGCTATCCCAAAAGGCAGAGCCACAAACTGGAAATGGCGCCCTCCTATCTCGAAGCGCAGAAACTTCTGATGAGCAGAAAAAATGGGCACATGCAGATATGCATCTCTGATGTCTATCGATGCCAGAAATTCTCCTCCCTGCAGGGTGGAGACTACTGTCCGAATTGATTCCATGCGGAAGGATTGAATCCTTAGGAATCGGTTCAGATCCCTTAAATCCAGAATGGGTCCGACATCCCCATTTGGTTTTTGGACCGTAAAAAGGGTTGGAATAGAAGCCCAATCCTTGATCCTTCGCGGGAACCACCATAATGACCTCCTGCGATAAAAGTCGATCTAACGCTAGAAGGAGCGACTGCTTCTTCTCTGGGTCTCTGGGGACACTTGACCTGAGGAAACGAGGAGAGGGAAATTCCTGAAACTCCAGCTTGTACCCTAAGGTTACCGTGGAGATTACCCATTTGTCCTGGAAATCCTCCTGCCAGAGCCCTGAGAACTGTCGCAGTCTTCCCCCCACTCGAGTGAGCGGGGGCACCCCTTCATGCAGAGGTCTTAGTGTTTTGCCTAGTAGGCTTCTTCCCCCAGGACTTCTTTTGTCCCTGGGGTTGACTCTTGTCTCTGGACCCAGAGGGAGGAGGCCGTCGAGACTGCCTGGAGGCTGAAGCCCCTGGCGCTGGGGAAAGAGTCCGTTTGAAAGAGGGACGCTTAGGCCCCTTTCACACTTATACGACTTGTCCCACGATTTTGTACTGCAAAATCGTATGACAAGTCATTCTCCATGATTTTCAATGACTACCATTCATATTGGCACGACTTTAAGTCATGCCGACTTGAAAGTAGTCCCTGCACTACTTTGGTCCAACTTCTATGTGAGTTGTACTCCATAGACCTCAATGTTAAACCCTGAAGTAGCATGCAAATCGTGCCTGAATAATATAGACATGACTTCATTACGACTTTGTAAGCACAAGCCTGGCTCGCTGATCGGGAAAGGAAAACTTTTTTTTTCCTTTTCGCGATGAGCGACAGGCAGTGCTGACAGCTGTCTGGTATGAATCCTGAGGGGAAACGCCGCGCCAAGCATGCCCAGGGACTGTGACGGCATAAGAGGGCGGGGTCACCGACCTATATAAGTCCTTTGCGGAGCGTTCAGAGACCATTGCAGCTGGAGAGAGCGTTGTGTCAACATCTCTGGAAGAGGAGAGGGAAGAAGACGATCCAGAAGTCCGGACCACCGCTGGCAAAAGAGCGGCAGAAGATAGCAGTGGAGTCGGCAGAAGATGCGGACACCGGGAGAAGACGCCGGAGAGACCACCGAAGTCGTAAGAGGACCCCCCGAAGTCGGAAGAAGACCCCCGAAGTCAGAAGAGGACCCCCGAAGTCGGAAGAGGACCCCCGAAGTCGGAAGAGGACCCCCGAAGTCGGAAGAAGACCCCAGAGCTGCCTAATAAATTACTTTAAAAACCTGTGTACTGTGTTTTTTATTGACACTTTTTTGCCTAGGTGAATGGGCAGGGGTACCATGTACCCCATACTCATTCACATAGGGTGGGGGCCGGGATCTGGGGGCCCCCTTATTAAAGGGGGCTGCCGGATTCCGATAAGCCCACCGCCCGCAGACCCCGACAACCAACGGCCAGGGTTGTCAGGAAGAGGCCCTTGTCCTCATCAACATGGGGGACAAGGTGCTTTGGGGTGGGGGGGCCACAGGGCGCCCCCCATGCCCCAAAGCACCCACCCCCCATGTTGAGGGCATGCGGCCTGGTACGGTCCAGGAGGGGGGGGGGCGCTCGCTCGTCCCCACCCCCATTCCTGACCGGCCGGGCTGCGTGCTCGGATAAGGGTCTGGTATGGATTTTGGGGGGACCCCCACACCGATTTTTCGGCGTATGGGGTTCCCCTTACAATCCATACCAGACCTAAGGGCCTGGTATGCCCCTGGGGGGGAACCCACGCCAGTTTTTTTATTTAAAACTTGGCGTGGAGTTCCCCCTTATGTTTCATACCAACTACTGTATGTCTTCATTTGTTAATGCCAAAAATGTGGCAAAGTCGTACAAAGTAGTACTGCTCCCAAATCGCGGTAAAATCGCGGCCGCGAAATCGCGGTAAAATCGGTATAAGTGTGAAAGGGGCCTTACTCTTCTTCTTGACAGGTAAGAGAGTGCTTTTCCCACAAGAGATTCTCTTGATATAGTTATCCAAATCCTCTCCAAACAACCTTTCACCACGAAATGGAAACCCAGCCAGCAACTTCTTACATGGTGCTTCGGCTGACCAATTTTTCAACCATAGGATTCTACGTATATACACTAACCCCAGCGACAGACGAGAGGTTTGCATGATAGAATCTCTGATGGCGTCAACCACATAACATAAGGCCGCTGGAAGGTTAGCAAACCCCTGGGCCTGCTGTTCAGGTAAAACTTTGATAACCTGCTTAACATGGTCTCTTAAGTATTGACAGACTCCAATCGCTGCTACTGCAGGTTGGGCCACTGAACCTGCCAAGGAGAAAACATCCTTCTATAGGGATTCCATCTTCTTATCCACAGGATCCCTGAGCATTGTCTACAGGACAAGTCAGACTATTATTTACGGAGGAAATGGCGGCATCGATGGCCGGTATCCCCCACATTTTAATAAACTTTTCTTCCATAGGATAAAGTGTTGAAAACTTTTTCGGCGGAAAAAAATGTTTATCTGGGTGATCCCACTCAGCATAAAGGAGCTTTTCAAGTAAATTATGAACAGGAAAAGCATGTGTTGTTTGAGGAGGTTTCAGTGACCCTAACGAAGAAGAGGGTTCTTTAACTGATTCAGATACGGGCAACTTAAATGTGGAGCGGACCAATCCAGTAAGGATCTGCACTAAGACCTTCTCCTCCTGAGAAGTCGCAGAGGGTCCCTCTCCACCTGATTCCTCCGAAGAGGAATCATCCGTCCCATCCCGATCCTCTGAAAGGGATTCCTCTCCTTTATCCCAGAGCTCCTCTGCCTGAGGGTCTTGGGGAACAGAAGAAGGCCTAGTGCGTTTTCTTCCACCGAGTGAAGATGTAATCACGGCTATTAATCTTTCCTCTAATCCATTGATGGTTGAGGAAAAAACCTCCTGTGTAATGTATACAGAGGCTGAAGTGCCAGAAGCTTGTGTGTAGCCCCTGACCCCAACGGCTCTCCCTGGCTAGCCGTCCCTGGCCCCTCGGGGGGGGGGGAGGATGCTGCAGACAAGGGGTCCTCAGAACCCGAACGAGATCCTCTAGAGTCTCTGGTTCTTGGGGTGTTTAAACCTCTTCTACCCATAGTGCAAAGCAACAAGGTGGAGGTATCATAAATGAACACTGACTGCTGAGCGATGTAGTCTGGGTAAAAGCCTTGCTACCCAATGCCCAGTCTGGTGTTACCTTAGTAAATGCTGCCTAGGAGAATGCCTGTGTCCCACCTTACATGCGACCGTCAGCTCTGTGTCCCTCCAAAAGGCTTAGTGCACCTGTAATCAGTGCCTTTAATAGCCTGCAGCCGGCCCTGTGGGCGTCTGAGCACGCTGTGCTGACGAAGTGCATAAACCAAAATGCAAATATATATACAAATATATTAAAGTGCATACAACGTATAACGTACAACTTTTTATACGTTGTATGCACTTTAATATATTTGTATATAGATTTGCATTTTGGTTTAGGCACTTTACTGGGTATTTTACTATATTTGCTATCCTCATATACTAATTGATGGATTAGTGGTGCTGTATTATTAGCACTTTACCCGTATTAGGATATGTAACACAATAGGCAAGGCATCCTTTCTGCCATCCAGTAGATTTATTATTTTGTGTTTTTATATATATATATATATATATATATATATATATATATATATATATATATATATATATATATATATTTTTTTTTTTTATTGGTTTATTAATTGACACTATACACTTTAGCGCAGCGTAATTTTTCTACATTGGTTTGAGTACACGGTTTATGAGACGTGGTCTACGCATGCAGCTAGGTGGGTTTTTTAATTTTTTAGGCCTAAGATCAGTGTGGCTCGCAGGATTTTCCCTTTGCTTATCATCTGAGGCTGTTCACTTCACTGGGTATATGTGAAGGTTTACATCCACTTTAAAACAAATAGTGGACAGGAGAGAGAAAACTGAGCGGCAGAGGATCAGCAGAGCTGGGGGACTGGAGAAGGAGAAACTATGTCACAAGTGGTGTGCAGTGTGGGAGCAATATAGCTGAAGTTGAGCAGGGACCAGAGAGAGAGGAGGATCAGCAAACCGGGGGATCAGCAGAGCTGGGGGTTACTTCTGAGTGTCTGAGTGGGGGGGGGTCAGCAGAGCTGGGGGTTACTACTGAGCGGGGGATCAGCAGAGCTGGGGGTTACTACTGAGCGGAGAATCAGCAGAGCTAGGGGTTACTACTGAGCGGGGGGAGGGGATCAGCAGAGCTGGGGGTTACTACTGAGCGGGGGATCAGCAGAGCTAGGGGTTACTACTGAGCGGGGGATCAGCAGAGCTGGGGGTTACTACTGAGCGGGGGATCAGCAGAGCTGGGGGTTACTACTGAGCGGGGGGATCAGCCGAGCTGGGGGTTACTACTGAGCGGGGATCAGCAGAGTTGGGGGTTACTACTGAGTGGGGGGTCAGCAGAGCTGGGGGTTACTACTGAGTGGGGGGTCAGCAGAGCTGGGGGTTACTACTGAGCGGGGGATCAGCAGAGCTGGGGGTTACTACTGAGCGGGGGATCAGCAGAGCTGGGGGTTACTACTGAGCGGGGGGAGGGGATCAGCAGAGCTGGGGGTTACTACTGAGCGGGGGATCAGCAGAGCTGGGGGTTACTACTGAGCGGGGGATCAGCAGAGCTGGGGGTTAGTACTGAGTGGGGGATCAGCAGAGCTGGGGGTTAGTACTGAGTGGGGGATCAGCAGAGCAGGGGGTTACTACAGAGTGGGGGATCAGCAGAGCTGGGGGTTACTACTGAGCAGGGGATCAGCAGAGCTGGGGGTTACTACTAAGTGGGGGGGGGGTTCAGCAGAGCTGGGGGTTACTACTGAGCAGGGGGATCAGCAGAGCTGGGGGTTACTACTGAGCAGGGGATCAGCAGAGCTGGGGGTTAGTACTGAGTGGGGGATCAGCAGAGCAGGGGGTTACTACAGAGTGGGGGATCAGCAGAGCTGGGGGTTACTACTGAGCAGGGGATCAGCAGAGCTGGGGGTTACTACTAAGTGGGGGGGGGGGGGTTCAGCAGAGCTGGGGGTTACTACTGAGCAGGAGATCAGCAGAGCTGGGGGTTACTACTGAGCGGGGGATCAGCAGAGCTGGGGGTTAGTACTGAGTGGGGGATCAGCAGAGCAGGGGGTTACTACAGAGTGGGGGATCAGCAGAGCTGGGGGTTACTACTGAGCAGGGGATCAGCAGAGCTGGGGGTTACTACTAAGTGGGGGGGGGGTTCAGCAGAGCTGGGGGTTACTACTGAGCAGGAGATCAGCAGAGCTGGGGGTTACTACTGAGCGGGGGATCAGCAGAGCTGGGGGTTACTACTGAGCGGGGGATTTGCTGAATAAGAGTACTTATAAGCTGGGGATCTGCTGAACAAGGTTACCAATGAGCTGGGGATCTGCTAAACAGTGGCACTAATGAGCTGGGGATCTGCTGAGTGGGGGTACTGTTTGTTTTATTTTTAATTTAAAAAAAAAAAAAAAAAAAAGATCCACCTGTGGCCAGCCACATACTAGATTTGGGATCTGCTGAACATTTTATACTATTGATCTTCATTCAAATAAGTTGTAGCGTCAGTGGCACTCCGTAGTTGAAAGGCATAAAAGGATCATCGCAGGATCCATCCTGCTACATAAGACGATAATAAGGGAACTGAACTGCCTCGGATTGCCCGCTGTCCTATATCACCAAAATTATCTTTAGTTGTAAATAAAAAAAAAAAAAAACAACAAAATGCAGTTTAATAGAAAATCATTTATAAGAAATATGGTTACAATGTAGGACAATATTCACCTGTGTGAAATCTCAGCAGAAGCACACTTGACTGCAGCTGATCTGGGCTTGATAGTAAGCGACGTCCTCATTGTCCACATTGATTGTCATGTCAGTCTGTACACCTAGGAATACAAAATTCAACTCTGAAGTCACTCCATAACGATTCTTATGTCTATGGGAATATCAGAAATAATGTAGAGTTTATTCAAGCATGAGAAAAGTTCTACATCACCAAATCTGCATATTTAAAGCGTAACTCCACTTTTGTTGAGAAAAAAGTTACCAATTTTTTAAAATATTTTTTGGTTTTTAAGTAATGAACATTTCATACTTAACTGCTCTGTGCAATTCTTTTGCACAGAGCAGCCCCCTATCCTCCTTTTCTGGGGTCCCCCATCAGCATTCCTGGCCCTCATTGGAAGGACCGAATGTCCCCATAGGAAGCCACTTCCTATAGAGGGCACTTGTGTGGGCTCGATCCATTGGCTCCCGCTGATATCAGTCCACCCTGTGAAAAGGAAAAGAGCTGAGAGAGCAGCTGCCCCCTGGCACAGCGCTTGATTGAGACCAGACTCAGGTATGTATAAGGGGGGGGGGGGCATGGGGGGGGATCCTGAGGCACAAAAGGTTTTTCTTTTACTTTAATGAAGAGAATGCATTTGAAAAAAAAACAAAAAAACCTTAAAGAGTAACTCCACTTTCGTTGAGAAAAAAAAAACCATTCCCCTCTGGGTGATCTCTGTACATTGCAGGGATTTTAACAAACTTTGTTGCAGATTCCTACATTTTGTTAAGTAGTCCCTGTGTGTTGAACAAAAGGGGGTGATGGGGGCGCTAAGTGAAAAAAAAAAAAAAGAAGAAAAACCCTTGTATGACCACATGAGATGGAAATAAAGTGAACATGTGCATAAAAGTGCAACAATAAACTTTGCAGCAAAGATTAAATGACAGCCGATCAACAGGTTTCACCTAAAATCTCCTGCTCCAATCACAGCACAGGTCAGCAGGGGGCGCCCTCGTGTGTGACCAAAACCCGGAAGGAAGATGGCAACGTGCCATCGGCAGGTTATTTTATTACCTTCCAACATACAAATTTACAAAAAGGTGCCGACTTCCCAACAAGCTACCATGCTGCATGCTTACATGGAGGCCAACAATGGCAGCAGCCTACATATCTCTTATAAAGTGGACCTCCGCTCAAAAGTGAAAAGTGCCACTATTCCCTCCTTACCACCCTTACCCCCAAGGCCCCTTTCACAAGGGTCTTGGACACGGACAGAGCCCGCTCTGTTCTATGGGTGGCCAGGGGAGAGGACTCCACTGTCCGTTTACACCCAACTACCCTTCGATCTGATTTATGTTTTATTTTTTTTTGTGAACCGGATCGGACCTTCCAGCTCCGATTACCTCAATTCTCACCTAGGCGAGAACAACGTCTACTTGGGTTTGTCCCAATCCTCCTGGGACACGACCAAGCAGGCTCTGCAGGACCATTCTTAGGTTCCGTGCACACTGGAGCTCATAAACGGCCGTTCTGAACGTCGGTTGGCTGGCAGGAAAACGCTGCTTTAAAAACGCAATTTTATCAGTGTTTTGCATCGCCGCCAATGTACGTTTAGCGGCGCTAGCTTTTAACCGCGTTTCTCTGCCTCTATTCAAAATCAATGGTTCCCTATGGGAGCCCATTAATTTGAATAGAAGTCACACTGCAAGTCGGATCATCATGACTTATACGCAGCACTGATAGGCGGCACTAATAAGCAGCACTGATAGGTGGCACCGATATACAGCACCGATGGGCACTGTATGGGTATTCTGATACTGATGGGTACTCATGGGTGTCACCGATGGGCACTCATTGGTGGCACTGATAGGTGGCACTGGAGGGCACGTATGGGCGGCTCTGATAGGCAGCACTTATCAGAGGTGCTGTTAGGCATCACTGATGGGCACAGAGTGCCATCCCTAATGGGCAATGATTGCCATCCCTGGTGGGCTCTAGTGGGCTTACCTGGTGGCCATCTTTGCTGGTCCTGGGTGGGTAATAATCAATCAGTGCAGACCCCCCCCCTGTCAGGAGAGCAGCCGATCGGCTCTCCTCTACTCACATCTCTCAGGGCGAGTAGAGGAAAAGCCGATACACGGCTTATCCTGTTTACACTGTGATTGGACACGGCTGATCACGTGGTAAAGAGCCTCAGTCGGAGATGCAGTGTGTCAGACTTGTGTCATATGACGCCCAGTCAGGATAACTGAACCACTTCCGGGCCGTCATTCTGCTATAGGCCGGGCTAGAAGTGGTTAAAAGCTTCCCACCAGCAATCTGTGTATCAAGAATACCCTTTGCTGGGGATATACACAATATTATCAAAAGTATTGGGACGCCTTTACACACACATGAACTTTAACGACATCCCAGTCTTATGCTGGCCATACACTATACGAAAAATCGGCCGAAAAATCGTTCGTATAGACACTTCGTTCGTTTTTCGGCAAGTTAATGGGCACAAATCGATAATCGTTTGTGACGTTTTTGTGGAAAAAAAAAACCAACGGGAAGTTTGGAAAATTTGTGCCGAACGTACGATAAATTGCAAGGTTAATGTGTTAATGTGTGTGAACTGCCTGCACTAGGTATATGTAAAAAAAACGAACAAAAAATTATTTATTCATGTCCACTGAACAATTTATCGGTCATTACATGATGGCACGATCGTTTGCGGTCACGGTCGAACGTTTGTTTTTCGAAAATGTGTTCGGCCGATTTTTCATATAGTGTATGGCCAGCATTAGTCCGTAGGGTTCAATATTGAGTTGGCCCACCCTTTACAGCTATAACAGCTTCAACTCTTCTGGGAAGGCTGTCCACAAGGTTTAGGAGGGTGTCTATGGGAATGTTTGACCATTCTTCCAGAAGAGCATTTGTGAGGTCAGGCACTGATGTTGGATGAGAAGGCCTGGCTCGCAGTCTCCGCTCTAATTCATCCCAAAGGTGTTCTATCGGGTTGAGGTCAGGAAGAATGGTCAAACATTCCCATAGACACACTCCTAAACCTTGTGGACGGCCTTCCCAGAAGAGTTGAAGCTGTTATAGCTGCAAAGGGCGGAGCCAACTCAATATTGAACCCTACGGGCTAAGACTGGGATGTCATTAAAGTTCATGTGTGTGTAAAGGTGGGCGTCCCAATACTTTTGGTAATATAGTGTAACTATAAATGCCCCTTTCTCCGCTTAGAGCCACCAGCTGACACCTTGTGTGGTAGGTGGCTGTCAATAATCCTGGCTTTTACGGACGGCCTCTTTTTCATCACTGTGACGTCTCGGTGGCTCATTTCTCCAGCTGTACTAGACTGGACCTCTTGTCAGTACAAATCTTCAGTGTAACTTATGTAAATATTTTGAACCCAATGCACCGTTATGTCCCCTTAGACTGGGATCTGGATTATAGGCTGCAGACACGTAGTCCATTTCTTCTTTGACTGCTTCTCTTTTGTCTTTCTTTTCCTACTTAAAAGTGATATTAGACCAAAAATGTAATATATTGCAGGTTAGATGCGGTGGCTGCATTAGTTTTCTTTTCATTGGCTTTTTTCCCCCCTTCTGTTTACACCTTGTGATCTGGCCAGTAACACACCTCCGGTATTAGTGAGACACCAGCAATGAGCACAGGAGGCACAGCAGACAGCAGCATTGTTAGACTGGGGGGGGGGGGGGTGTGATAAATGTCTTAGCAGATTTGAATACAATAACTAATTGAAGCCAAACTCAATTACACACTTTATAATCAGTTACAGAAACAGTTTTTTTTCCTTTTGGGATTAAGGTTTTACACGAATAAATAAAAAGCTGATTATTTTAACCGCTTCAGCCCCGGAAGATTTGGCTGCTGAACGACCGGGCCATTTTTTTTGCGATTCGGCACTTTAACGGACAAGTGCGCGGTCAAACCAAATTTTTTCCCACAAATAGAGCTTTTATTTTGGTGGTATTTGATCATCTCTGCGGTTTTTATTTTTTGCGCTATAAACAAACAAAAAAAGAAATTTTGTACTTTTTGCTATAATAAATATCTCCAATTTTTTTTTTTGTAAAAAAAGCTAATTTTTTCCTCAGTTTAGGCGGATATGTATTCTACATATTTTTGGTAATAAAAATCGCAATAAGCGTATATTTTGATTGGTTTGCGCAAAAGTTATCGCGTCTACAAAATAGGGGATAGATTTATGGCATTTTTATTATTATATTTTTTTTCACTAGTAATGGCGGCGATCTGCGATTTTTAACGGGACTGCGATATTGCAAATTGGACCCTTTTGACACTATTTTGGGACCATTGGCATTTATACAGCGATCAGTGCTATAAAAATGCACTGATTACTGTATAAATGTCACTGGCAGGGAAGGGGTTAACACTAGGGGGGCGATCAAGGGGTTAAGTGTGTTCCCTCTCTGTGTTCTAACTGAAGGGGGGACATTTTAAAAAGAGTCACCATGACTTGTTAATTATGCAGAATAAAATGGATACATTTTGTAAATGCAGGGAAATTGTGAACACATAATAGTGACCAATTCTATTGAGAAGATAAACTTTTACAACAATAGATGATAACTTTTCAATAAAATTCATTTAAATATTTTTCCTATTTTTTCATTTCCATTTTGAGTGACCCGCTTTCAAAAGTCCCACCAGAGGTATTACACTCCTTGTGAGTGTTGTTGATTTTTTGTATAACATAGGGATGTATTGTCACATAACATAGGGATGTGGGTTTATTCTCAAAATCCAAAACTCATATTGGGGTGACACCTCTTCTATTCATAAGTGAAGGGGGGAGGGGACTGTGTAGGGGAGATGACAGATCGCTGTACACACACAGATCCCGGTTCTCAGTGTGTCACGAGCGATCGTGGGAGCCCTGGCAGTCATCGCGCCCGCCAGGCACTCGCATCAGCTCTGGGGGGCGAGCGCGCCCCTAGTGGCCACAGGTCGAAGCGACGTAACATAACGTGCCATTCTGCCGCAGTACAGCTGCGGGGGCTGGTCGGCAAGTGGTTAATCACCCCTGTCTCTGGTAAATGGTTTGTCTCATCCATGTAAACTGACATGTTCTGCCAGAGAGCTTGAGTTTCTGAAAAACAGCAGACTTGCTGGCTGGATGGCCAGATGAAAATAGAAGAAAGTAAGCTTAAAAAAAAAAAAAAAAAAAGAAAACGAATGCAGCCATCACACCTGGTAAACTGTAATAAAATAAATGTTTCTTTTGGGTTTTAATACAATTTTAAACTATATCTGAAAAATAAATGCACACAATAAAATGATGCAGTATGTTTGTGAAATACCTGAAACATCACATGGCAGATGGTCTACCGGTGGTCGGGCACTGAGCTGCCATGTGGTTTTTACTTCTTTTTGCCCATGTCCACTGATGATCTCCAGTCTCCATGTCTGAGGGTGTGAACTGCAGAGGAAACAATCAATATGAACTGTTTATTGAAAGTTTGAAGTAATCAAACATCAAAGAGCATAATAGATCCTTCATTTTGTTATTTACTAAAAACTGGAGAATGCAAAATCTGGTGCAGCTCTGTGCAGAAACCAATGTTTTTCTATGGCGGATGCTCTTGCCAATGTCTCTGACTTTACATATGGATAAACCTTGTCTATCACATATGCAAATATGTATATTAACCACTTGCTACCCAGGCCGATTCTGACATTTCTCTCCTACATGTAAAAAAAAAAATCATAATTTTTTTTTTTTTGCTAGAAAATTACACAGAACCCCCAAAAATTATATATATATATATATATATATATATATATATATATATTAGCAGAATAAAATGGTGGTCGTTGCAACTTTTTATTTTGCACGGTATTTGCGCAGCATTTTTTCAAATGCGTTTTTTTTGGGGAAAAAGAAAAAGTTTCATGCATTAAAAAAAAAAACAAAAAAAAAAAAACGTAAAGTTAGCCCAATTTTTTTTATATAATGTGAAAAGAGGATGTTACGCCAATTAAATTGATACCTAACATGTCACGGTTCAAAATTGCACACGCTCGTGGAATGGCACCAAACTTCGGTACTTGAAATTCCCCATAGGCGACGTTTAGAAATTTTTAACGGTTACCCGTTTAGAGTTGCAGAGGAGGTCTAGCACTAGAATTATTGCTCGATGATACCTCACATGTGTGATTTGAACACTGTTTACATTTGCGGGCGTGACTTATGTATGCGTTTTCTTCGGTGCGTGAAATCACGGGGATAGGGATTCTTTAACCACTTACAGGGCACTTAGAAAACCTTCCCGCCCAGGCCAATTTTCAGTGCTGTCGCAATTTGAATGACAATTGCGCGGTCATGCTACATTGTACCCAAACACATTTTTTATCATTTTGTTCCCACAAATAGAGCTTTATTTTGGTGGTATTTGATCAGCTCTGCGATTTTTATTTTTTGCGTAGCAAATAAAAAAAGACCGAAAATTTTGCAAAAAAAAAAAAAAAAAGTTTTTTTGTAAATAAGTACGTTTTCTTTAATGACAGGCACTGATATGGCTGCACTGACAGGCACTGATGGGCACCGATGAGGTGGCACTGATGGGCACTGATAAACAGCACTGGTATGCGGCACTGATGGGCACTTATGGGTGGCACTGATGCGTACTTATGGGTGGCACTGATAGGTGGCATGGATGGGCACTGATAGGTGACATTGCTGGGCATCCCTGTTTGGTCATGTAAACATGATATGCCAGTCAGTGTCCATTTGTGGGCACTGATTGGCATATTTTGGGCATTTTTTTTGTGGATGGCCATGGGGGATGTACCTAGCCATCCACATGCTGGGGACTTCCCTGGTGGTCATGGGGGCTTCCCTGGTGGTCTAGTGTGGGTATCTGAGGGGGGGCTGCGCTGATAAACAATCAGCGCATACCCCCTGTCAGGAGAGCCACCGATCGGCTCTCCTCTACTCGCATCTGTCAGACCGTCATTGGACACGGCTGATCACGTGATAAAGAGCCTCCGCCGGAGGCTCTTTACCGAGATCGGTGTAGCGGTGTGTCAGACTGACACACTGCACCACCGATCGCCGTGATGCGCGCCCCCACGGACGCGCGCCGTCATGTTATCCTGCTGGACATCATATGACGCCCAGTCAAGATAACCGAACAATCGCCTGCCCGTCATTCTGCTATAGGCCGGGCGGGGAGTGGTTAAAAAAATATTTTTTTCTTTTTTCTTTTTGAATTTTTTGTATTGAACACTGTCGCTTTAAGAAAAAAAAAATCTGATCACTTTTATTGCTGTCAAAAGGAATGTAAACATCCCTTGTGACAGTAATAGGTGGTGACAGGTACTCTTTATGGAGAGATCAGGGGTCTATAAGACCCCAAATCCCTCCTTTGCACTTCAAAGTATTCAAAACGCCAAAATTTGCGTTTTGGAATACTGTAAATTTTTTTTAATCGGCGCCGTTGCCAGCCAAGTAAACCGGAAGTGACGTTGCTTCCGTGGTTTTACACCGGTGATCCAATCAAAGCCCTTGCCGGCTTCGCTTGGGACTCCAAAAAGCCGGCGGAACGTGCCGGATGGTCGCTCCCGGGCTACCGGAGCACTCACAATCACTTTAAGTGGAAATTAAGCGGGCCAAAGTAAAAGCATAAAAGGAAAAAAATACATGACTTGGACCATTTAGACTTACTTTTGGTAAAAACTGCCGATAACCGTCGGTCTGATTGGAAGCTTAAACACATGCTGCTCATTCCAGGGGTTCTCTTTGTAATGCTTGAGACAGATTCTGTGTAAGAGGAAACAAATGGGCATCAATGTCTGCTTGGTGAAATCAACAGAACTGACATATCTAATATATAAAACTGCAGAAATCTAGAAGATGCCATATAATGTAAATTTTCAGTAGAAAAAGTGCTACTCAGACCAACCAATCTGAATGCACAGAAATGTGTATTATTATTTGTTATGGGCTGGAGCGTAGTGTATTGAATAAACATGGACCGAAATTCGTCCTGTTCAGCAGGGAATAGCTGGATTTTGATCCATGTTATGTATGGGCACCCTGGTGGTGCAATCTACTGATCGACTTGTGTACAACCTGCCCCTCGGGTTATTTTCCAAACAATCTGTGCCGGCAGCACTGATCATTGTATTGATGGCTGGGGAGGTCCCCCCCCGCTGTCAGAACACAAAGGCACAGCGGGAGATATATCCCCATCCACCCCCAATGTGTCGATGAGGGATTTGGATCTTTTTTTTTTTAATTCAACGCCCCTGGTTGAAAGAAAAAAAAAAAAAAAGATCAATGTATGGACGCCCCAAGTCTGGATATCTGCTCTAGCAATGCTACAGTAACTTAATCCTATGTCTTAGGCAGGCCATAGATTATGTAATTTTCATTCCTGGAAACACAGTTTACAGAAAAGAAAAGAAAAAAAAAATAAATAAATAAAAATCGCTCGATTCACCCATCAATGCAGTCAATGTTGATGGGGGAATTCCTCCCGTGGAGCTATTGTGTTCTCCCGGCGGGGATGGGGGGTTCGCAGGAAGCCGTCCCTACCAGGAAAACACAATGATAAGCCACCAGCAATAATTGCATGCTAAAAATGCGACATACTGGTTGTGTTTCAGGCCCACATACAATCCCTGTTCAAATCATGCCGCCTTAGCCTCCGCAACATTTCCAGAATATGCCCCTTTTTAACTAATGACACTACCAAGCTTCTAATTCACTCCCTGGTTATCTCTCGCCTCGACTACTGTAACTCCCTCCTCATTGGATTACCTTTACATAGACTATCCCCCCTTCAGTCCATAATGAATGCCGCTGCAAAACTCATCCACCTTACAAACCACTCAGTGTCTGCTCCCCCTCTCTGCCAATCCCTCCATTGGCTTCCACTCACCCAACGAATAAAATTCAAAATACTAACAATAATTTACAAAGCCATCTATAACTCTGCCCCCAGCTATATCACTAACCTACCTGTAGTCCCAAAATACCAACCAAGCCGCTCTCTTTGGTCCTCCCAAGACCTCCTGCTCTCTTGCTCCCTTGCCACCTCCTCACATGCTCGCCTCCAGGATTTCTCCAGAGCTTCTCCCATCCTTTGGAACTCCCTACCCCAATCTGTCCAACTGTCCCCTAATCTATCCATCTTTAGACGATCCCTGAAAACCCTTCTCTTCAAAGAATCCTATCCTGCTTCTAACTAACACTGTTTTACTTCCTCCATCAGTTCATCCCCCACAGCTATTACCTTTTGTATCAATTGACCCTCCCTTTTTAGATTGTAAGCTCTAGCGAGTAGGGCCCTCTGATTCCTCTTGTACCAAATTGTAATGTAACTGTACTGCCTGCCTTCATGTTGTAAAGCGCTGTCCAAACTGTTGACGCTATATAAAACCTGTATAATAATAATAATACGCAAGTAGCTGGATGGATCGACTTGGGTGCAATCAGCCTGCCCATAGTTAGATCGAATGCCAGCTGGTCTCTGCTGAACGGGCCGGGATTCGATCCATCTATGGCCGGCTTTAGGAGTCTGACGTTCTCATTAATTTTCATACAGTAAGTACTTTGTTAGGATCCGTCTATAAAATTACTCACTGTGTGAGAGGAAAGAGGTTCTCATGCTCCAGGCTGAGGAAAGCATTGCAATGTGCTACCACTTCAAGCATATGATGCAGTTTCTTAACACGATGCACCTGCTCCTGCAGATCCACTGATGTGCTGACGAAGTAATCCTAAAAGAATATAAAATGAGGACAGATAATTACATGGGACATAGACAGTGGCAGCTGGTGTTTTTTTTTTGGGGGGGGGCAGCAAAATAAAAAAAAAAAAAAAAAAATCCCCCCGCGCTGTTTGCTGGTCGGTCCGGCACTTACCCCATCGGTGGGGGCGGGGGGCAGGCAGCATGGTGCAGCTGCTACATGTCCTCTGCTCCATGGCAGCTTCTACCTCCTCCTAGACCTCCAAAAGGATTGCCTGTCCTTTCAGCCAATCGGGTGACTGGTGTCAAAACCGGCTTCCTGATTGGCCAGGAGGAGGGTCAGTGTTACAACAGCGAATATTCATTTGCTGTTGTAACACACCTGGGTGGGATCAGAGCGCACTCTCTGGTGACCCGAGTCCACCCTATATTATATTAAAATCTATTAAACTATTAGAGCCTCTGGAAAAAGAATGGGAAAGAGGGGGGGTTTGAAACAAAACTCCCCCGGGACTTTTAAGGTGCTTCAAAATATTAAGTGAAAAAAATATAGAAAAACATGTACGCTATAGTTATAAAAAATATATGATTTTTATTCAAAATGTAACTCTAAAAACATGTGTCCCTAGAGAATGAGACACCATCACCACACTTCGGGGGCGCATGAAGACAGAGTCAACTTAATTTCATAACAATCTGCTGCTCGACATGTTTCGCTCTAATACGAGCTTCTTCAGGAGTTTAAGTCTTCTTAAGTCTTCTTCAGACTCTAAAGCCTCTGGCTCTAATCAGTGCTTCAAAACCCCCCCCCCCCAATTGGAATCCATGCGCCGATGTCCTGAAAGGGGCCGGACGCAAGGATGGACATAGACAACAGTAACAAAGTTGGTGTCATCATTAGGTCAAAGCAGATGTACAATTATATGAGAGAGTATTAGTAAAAAGTTTAGAAATTCCTCCTATCAGCAAACAGAGATTTGCTTTTATTCTCAAGTGCAAAAGGTTTGCTCACCTCTATGGGCATGCAGTAATAGGCGCTGCGACAGTAGCGGGCAAAGCACCCACAATGTACTTCCCTGTCAGAACGGGGATCTGTTTGTTTACATTGACAGATCCCCGTTCTGGAGCTCTGTGGAGCAATCGTGGGTGGCCGGCAAACATCGCGGCTGCCGGCCACCTGCATCACCTCCACCGACGCCGTGCAGCAGGCGCCCGCGCGCCCGATAAAGCTCTTAAAGGAGCCGACGTATCGGTACAGCGATTTGCAGGAAGGAGCGGACCTGCCCCAGTATAATGACGGCAGCTGGTCGGCAAGTGGTTAAGAAATAAAATTTGGATTGATTTTTGAGTGCGCAATGGTGCACTGTCAGCCGATTCAAAATAATAGGCTGCCTTAAAGCAGAACTTGATAAAAAATAATGTTCTTTAGAAAGGACTAACTTCACTAGGATTGCACCAATACCGATACTAAGCATTTGCGCGAGAGCTTGCACTCGTGTAAATTCTCAGATACCTTTGTGGTGCCATTTGAGCCCAAACAAAATGAATAAGCTCAAAACGCGTTGCGATTCCTGTCTGAATCACATGTCGTTTCCCACACCGCTCCTGTGTGAACTCAGGCTTTTCATAGTGGCTTCAGCCCGGGTTCACACAGGAGCAGTGCGGGAAACAACATGTGATTCAGACACAAATCACACTGCATTCCTGGCTAAAATCACATGCGACTGATTGTGTCATTGATGGGCACTGCTGGGGCTTTCCCGTAATCAGTGCCCTGATTACAGGAAAGCCCCAGCAGCGCCCACTAGTGCCAATCAGTGCCCATAAGTGATGCCAGTCAGTGCAGCCTTTCAGTGCCTGCTCATCAGTGCTGCCCATCATTGCTGCCCATCAGTGCCTCCCATCAGTGACACCTATCAGTGCCCGCTATCAGTGGGGCATATTAGTGCCTCCTCATCAGTGCCACCTAATCAGTGCCCATCAGTGAAGGAGAAAAATTACTTATTTACAAAATTTCCTGACAGAAACTAACAACATTTTTGGTCTTTTTTTTTGTAAGAAATAAAAAAACCCAGCAGTGATTAAATACCACCAAAAGAAAGCTCTATTTGTTTTAAGAAAATTATGAAAAATTCATTTGGATACAGTGTTGCATGACTGCACAATTGTCATTCAAAGTGTAACAGCTCTGAAAGCTGAAAAATGGCCTGGGCAGGAAGGGGGGTGAAAGTGCCCGGTAACAAAGTGGTTAAACAATATAGACACTTATTTTTTTTATGTTTTACATAGCTATACCTACAGAAGAAGCCAGCCTGAAGTGATCCAACAGAACTAAAGTTCCACTTTAAAAAGGGGTTGTAAACCCTCAATTTTTTTTCACCTAAATGCATTCTATGCATTTAGGTGAAAAACCTTCTTTAGTGCAGCAGCGCCCCTGAGCCCCCCTTATACTTACCTGAGCCCCATAATTCCCACGACAGGAACGAGCACACCAGCTCCGGCCACTGTCTCGTGTCCTGATTGGATAGATTGATAGCAGGGCAGCCATTGGCTCCTGCTGCTGTCAATCGAATCCAGGGGGCGGAGCAGAGTCCTGCTGTCTGTGTCAACAGACGCAACAGCAGAACACAGGAGCGCGCCTGCACGGGTGTCCCGAAGGAGCGTGCTTCTCCGATGGGGCACTCGGGAAGGGGAGGAGCCACCAGCACCGCTAGAGGGCCCCAGAAGAGGAGGATCGGGGCCACTGCGCAAAACCAACTGCACAGTGGAGGCAAGTATGACTTTTTTTTTTTTTTTTTTTAAAGGAACCTTTACAACCCCTTTAAAGTTCCATAACAACTTGCGTTAATGCAATGGTGTAAATAGGTCCTTCGTTTTCATATACTAATGTGCACATTTAACTCATCTTGTGTCGCGTCTTTATTGAATGTCAGCGCACAGTAAGCAAGTAAAAAGTTTGTAGAAGAGTTATTGCTGAATGCCTCTAAAGTAACGGCCGCACGGTTTTCAAATTGTGAGGAGGTCCCCCCACCCGCTGGGATAAGGAGGGGGCGGATCGGGGGGGTAAGGCTGTGGATGCTCAACATATTACATGTTACAACCTAAATACGAGTGTAGCATGTAACATGTTGAGAAACGTGAAATTATGCTTTAACTGCATATAATTCTACTTTCTCCAGGCCTACGAACAGAAAACATTTTACGAATTCACTTACCAAGTAATTAAAAGTTGCAAGTTCTCGACCTGTCAAAGAGAAATATCCTGTTACATTATGAAATAAAATGCACGCAGTCCCACTTATATATCTAGGATATAGGCAGTGAAACCTACACATAGTACTGAACACAATGAAAAGCTATGATCCCCTGGTCAACAAATCAAGTACAAAAAGTCAAAGCAACCAGGTAGGTGCTCTTCATTAGCCGACTTCTGTAACATGACAGAGATTTGTGGCTGTGGACAAAGACACCGGTCTAGCATGTCGTTTTCATACAAGAGGCTAAAAGCATCTTGAAGAGGAAAATACATTTAGGTGGATATATATAGAGCTATAGATAGAGATTATATATATATATCTATAGCTATATCTATAGATGGATAGATAGATACATATATCTATCTATCTATCTCTCTCTATAGATATCTATACATAGATATATATATATCTATATATATATTTTGTTAAGTCCCACCAAGCAGTGGTTTTAATTATTGTTAGGTCACACAAATAATATTGTGACTGCTCTACGATTAAAAAAATAACCACGTTAATGCATAGAAGATTCCATTAATCAATAAAATAAAATAATCCTCAATACATGGATGTTATAAATAACTAAAATGTCTACTTCCGGAACGCTCACTGTACTGTACATGTGCAGCCTGGCAGCGCTGGATCACTTATATGTAGGTGGTCCAATATTTTTGGTTAGGGAGCGCACGTGCGCCCGCCACTCTGGCTGTGCCGTCATTCGCTACAGCACAAGCCGATCAGTGGGTCAGCTTGTGCTGTAGCGAATGACAGCCAGAGCGGCGGGCGCACGCACGCACCCTAGCCGAAAATACTGGTCCATCTACATATAAGTGATCCAGCACAGCCAGGCTGCACATGTACAGTGAGCATTCAGGAAGTGGATATTTTAGGTATATAGGAAGTGTATTTTTAGTTATTCGCTCAACTATAGTTAGTTGAGCGAATGACAGAAGAGAGCCCTGTGTTGGTAAACAACACAGAGCTCTCTACAGACAGCAGCGATGTGCGGTTATTTTTCTCCCTGCAAAGTAGGAATATAAACCGGCACAATGCTTAGTAAAAAAAACAGCACACATTACACATTGCTAGGCACACAGGTAACCCTTTGATTTCCCCTAAATGTTAATCACTTCTCAGCCAGTGCCATTAGCACAGTAACAATGCATATTATTAGCAGTGACCACTGTATTAATGTCACCAGTGATTTCAGTGGCAGTTAGTCAGTTCCCGCAAAGTGTCAGTTCGTGTCAGATTTCCCACCACACGATCACAGTCCCACTATAAGTCGCTGATCACCTCCATTGCTAGTATACAAGAATAAAAAAAATTCCGGTATATATAATCATTTGTAGACGCTACAACTGTCACGCAAACCAATCAATATTCACTTATTGGGATTTTTTTTTTTTTTACCAAAGACATATAGCAGAATACAGTTTGGCCAAAATTCATGAAGAAATTTAATTTAAATTTCTTTTTAATGGATAGGTTTTATAACAGAAAGTAAAAAATATGGATTTTTTTTTTTCGTTTATATAATAAAAAAATAAAAAACCCAGTGGTGATCCAATACCACCAAAAGAAAGCTCTATTTGTGGGAAAAAAAATTATATACATTTAATTTGGATACATGCATGACCATGCAATTGACAGTTAAAGTAACACAGTGAACAATAGCAAAAATTGGCCTGGTCATGAAGGGGGGGTAAAACCTTCCAGAGTTCAAGTGGTTAAAAAAAAAAAAAAAAACTTATCAAAAAGTGTCTTCCATCATCCAGTTCATGAAGTGCAGGGGCACTCAACACGTTGCCGGTGGAGCCCTCTCATGTGGCCTACGACCTCAAACCAAGGAAGCACATTGCTCATGCTCTGGGATGGTGGGTTAGCATGCCCACATCAACGTGTTGCCGACCGGCTATCCCAGAGCCTCTTAGTGCTTAGATGGCTCCAGCAGTGGAGGAAGCAGGCGGCTGCGGAGGGAGCAGGAGCCCCCATAAGCTGATGCTTCCTCTGTAGCGCCAGCTCCTGTACCAGGCAGAGTGATACCAAGTGCATTTCACCTGGGACTTTTCTAGAAGCCTGGAGAGCAATGCTAGCAGAAGCTGGAGCAGGAAAAGGTCAGTGTATAATTATCATCACATACACTGCACTTTTGCAATGGGCATATTAGTACTTATAAAAAAAAAGGGTTATTAGGCTGCTTTTACAATGATCTGCAGGTGTTGTGCAGTGCACCCACAGCTTTCCTGCACTGAGCCATAGACTTCTATTATATCCAGAGGGTTTGGTGCGAAGGATCCAGAATGCATGGGTTTTGGTGTGCTTTCAGAAAGTGCACCACACCTGCAAGATTAAATAGAAGTCTATGGCTCAGTGCAGCTCACCCACAGGAAAGCTGCAGGCGCACTGCACTGCACCCACAGTGTGGGTAAACCGCAGCGCATGAGTGGAAAAGCAGCCTTATAGGGGGCTCCGGACAGTAAGGGCTCATTTAAAATTGGGTTTGGGGGACGGTAAAACTCCACAGTTCATTGCGACCCGTTACCAAATCACTTAAGTGGCCCTCGCTCTTCAAAAGGTTGAGCACCCCTGATATAGTGCAATAAAATTCATCCATCAGTGTTCAAATATCATGCATCAAATATATAAAGAGTCCAGTGCAAAAAATTGTGCAATACATGCAGTGTTACAAAGAAAAGGTGCAATGGTGCTTCAGAAAGCAAGTGTCCACAAAATATCCTCCTTCCCTACGCCTTTTGATGTGTCATCATTCCGTCCCCAATGATGACATCACGGCGAAACGCATACGATGGGGTTTGATTGGAGTGACGTCAACCTGTTCGCGCTTGTCCGCTCGCAGCCTGAGGTTTGCGGATGGAGCCCGCAATAGAAAAAAAAAAATCCCAATAAGCGTATATTGATTCGTTTGCGCAAAAGTTCTAGCATCTATAACTATGGGATATTTTTATTTATAAATTTTTTTTTTTTTACTAGTAATGGCGGTGATCGCGACTTATAGCAGGACTGTGATATTACAGAGAACATTCTGACACTTTTTTGGAACTAGTGACAATAATACATCGATCAGTGCAAAAAATAGGCACTGTCACTGTACGAACGACACTGGCTGGGAAGGGGTTAACAGGGGTGATCAAAAGGTTAACTGTGTACCTAGCCACTGTTTTACAATACAGTGTGAGGTGTTTTTACTAGTGGAAGAGATAGAATTTATTCCCTGCGTTGCAGGGACACAAATTCCATCCCCACAGCGATCTGCCTTGTTTACATTGGCAGATTGCAGTTCTGTGTCTCTGCCCGACGATCAGCAGGTGCCGGCGGACATGGAGTACCTGGTACCCGCCAATCTGCTCCCGCTGTGTGTAGTCACAGCGGGTGCGAGCCGCAGGCAGCACGCATTCATGCCCCCCTACCCGGAAATGCGGGATACGCGTATATATAATCCTGCACACAGCTGCCGCTCTGTAAAACTGCCATAGGGCTCAGCAACCAGTTAAACAATATTGTTTTTGAGTGACTGCAGCTGCAGATTAGTAGTAATGGTAGATAGGAATTTTTTTTTCACGTGGCGCCGACTAAATTCTGAAAGACTTTGTTAAGTCAGTTATAGTCACCTCCTGTCCAGGTCACACGCCATCGCGGTTTCTAGGTTGGGGGGGGGGGGGGGCGCACTTATCCAGTGCCGCAATGGCTCCCTCTATTCCCCTCAGCTGACGGCAGCCTTCTCTTTGATACTGAGAGGACCCCACCAGTGGCCATCCAATGGGAAGTGTTCAAGTCACACAGGCAGTGACGTAGACACCCGACAAAAGGACCGATGCAGAAAGTAAACAGAAGAGGAGAAGACATGGGGCCGGAGCATCACATAACCATGGCTACAGATAAGTAAAAAGGGCTTTTAGGTAAGGTTTGTTATTTTGCTGCATGTGGCAATTAGTTATAGGCTGGTGGGGGGATGATTTTATTGCAGAGTGGGGTTTTAAAGGGGTTGTAAACCCTCGCGTTTTTTCAACTCAGAGGTGAAAAACCTCTTGTAATGCACGAGCCCCCCCCCCCCCCTTTTACTTACCTGAGCACGATCGTTTCTGCGCCAGGGACGAGCACACCCGCTCCAGCCTCTGTCTCGGGTCCCGATTGGATAGATTAATAGCAGCGCAGTCATTGGCTCCCGCTGCTGTCAACCAAATCCAATGACAACGGAGCCGAGTCCTGCTATCTGTGTCAATGGATGCAGCAGCAGAACATGGGAGCGCGCCCGCACGGGTTCCTCCAAGGGAGAGCGCTTCTCAGATGGGGCACTAAAGAAGAGTAGGAGCCAGGAGCACCGCTGAGGGACCCCAGAAGAGGAGGATTGGGGCCAGGAGGTAAGCAGAACGTTTTTTTTTTAAAAACAAACTTTAATAACATACACTGTTCCCCATAAAGAATTTCACAGATCTGATGTTTTCAGTGCTAACCTATAAAGGAGTTCAAATAATCTTTTTTCATCTTGTCTAGACCAATCTCAAGCAGCATGCGGATAGGAGTAAGGCCTGAAAGAGGGATACTTTTCATCTCTCCATGGTACGATTGTTGTATTAGTTGACTCAGGGTACTGCTGCTCCCACGATGGATCTGCGAAAAGCAGTTGCAAAAAAATTATATTGACAAACTGGAAAAATGACAAAGTATTCAAACTAAAAAACAGACCTACCACTTGCCTATTCTCACACCTCTCATGTATATACTGTATGTAAAAATCTAAATTTTTGCTAGAAAATGACTTAGAACCCCAAACATTATGTATTTTAATTTCTGAAGAGGAGGCCCTAGAGAATAAAATGGTGCGCAGCAGTTATTCAAACAATTACAAATGTTTGGGGGAAAATACACTTCAAGCAAAAACGCTAAACCTGCTCTCTGCCACATTCTAAACCTAAATGATCTAACCCTGTAAAGCAAAAATCGCTATACTTACCTCTTCTGCAGCCGATCTGGTCCGGTCCCAGCATCAGCTGTCAGCGGCGGCTTCAACGTGGAGGCGGGTGAAGGAGGGGCAGCCGACAACGGAAGCCCCATATTAAGTCTATGGGTGATGTCACTTCCCAGCCATTTTACAGCCGTTGTCAGACCTCTCCTGCACACAGCTTCCGATAGATTAGGTTTAGAATGTGGCAGAGAGCAGGTTTAGCGTTGGTTAGTTTTTGCCTGGGCTTTTATGAACTTTAGTGCACGTAAAGACAATATAATACCCAATTTTCTGGTAAAATATAAAAGATGGTGTTATGCCGAGTAAATAGATACCAAACAAGTCAAACTTTAATATTGCGCACGCACCCGTGGAACGCGACGAACTACGTAACACTTTACAGGTTACCACTTCAGATTTACACAGGAGATCTGGTGCTAGAATTATTGCTCTCGAGTTGACAGATGTGGCCATACCCCACATGTGGCCACCGGTCCTCCTCTTCTGGGGTCCCCCGGCGGCACTGGTAGCTCCTCCCCGCATCTAGTGCCCACATTGGAGAAGACTCTCCTAAGGTGGACACCCGTGCGGGCGCGCTCCTGAGTCCTGTTTCTGTGTCCATTCACACAAAGTGCAGGACTCAGCCCCGCCCCCTGCATCATTGGATTTGATTGACAGCAGCAGGAGCCAATGGCTGCGCTGCTATCAATCTATCCAATCAAGAGCCGAGACAACGGGCAGGGAGGTAGAGCACCGTCAGTGTCAGAAATTTTTTCACCTTAATGCATAGGATGCATTAAGGTGAAAAAAAACACAAAAGTTTACAACCCCTTTAAGTAAGTTCACAATTTTGTGTTGGGCTGCATTAGTAGCCGTCTTGGACCGCAGGTTAGATACCCTTTGTTTACATCGTTTTCTTTACCTTAGCAGTTCAAAGGTCGTCTTTTGTCTACTCTATCTTTTAGTAATGTAGCAATGAAGTTCTTATTCAACTTGTATAATAGTATTGCTATAAAGTTAAAGATTGGGGTATAAATCACTTACCCAGGGGTGCACTTCGCCATATCTCATAGCCTGGATGACCAGAGAAAAGCAGGTTACAACATCTTGGTAACAGGAAACGCCTTCATAATAAAAACACAAAAAAGGTTTAATTAGCCTTTGCTTCCAGGAAGTCATTACAAAGAGGCTGCAGGAGATCAGTGGCACCAAAATGTCACAAAGGATGAGAAAAAGCCAATCATGATACGCAGTACTTTAGCAAACTAAATGTGGTCCAGTTAGGGTTTTAGGTATCTGAATATAGCTTAGTGAACTTTGCTGCAATAAGCACAAACACTATGGGGTTGGATTTACTAAATGCATATAGACTCAGGGCCGGATTTGCCACAAGGCCACCGAGGCCAGGCCTCGGGGCGGCAGTGGTGTAGGGGCGCCCCCCTTTCGTGCTGCACATTAAAGTCTGTTATGGGCACCAGTGCCCAGTGATTGCGCCGCCCGGCGCCATTTTTAAAAAAATCGAGGGTAGCTAGCAATGTCAGCGGTGCGGCGGCGGGGGGAGAGAGATGACATCTCTCATTGCCCGCACCGCTGTTCCGCCCTCCTCCTTCTGATGGCAGGCAGCATGGCAAGGGACATCCCAATCTGGTGGCAAGTGACATCCCCATCTGGTGGCAGGCATGGTGGCAAGTGACACCCCCATCTGGTGGCAGGCAGCGTGGCAAGTGACACCCCCATCTGGTGGCAGGCAGCGTGGCAAGTGACATCCCCATCTGGTGGAAGGGCAGCGTGGCAAGGGACATCCCCATCTGGTGGCAGGCATGGTGGCAAGTGACACCCCCATCTGGTGGCAGGCAGCGTGGCAAGTGACACCCCCATCTGGTGGCAGGCAGCGTGGCAAGTGACATCCCCATCTGGTGGAAGGGCAGCGTGGCAAGGGACATCCCCATCTGGTGGCAGGCATGGTGGCAAGTGACACCCCCATCTGGTGGCAGGCATAGTGGCAAGTGACACCCCCATCTGGTGGCAGGCAGCGTGGCAAGGGACATCCCCATCTGGTGGCAGGCAGCGTGGCAAGGGACATCCCCATCTGGTGGCAGGCAGCGTGGCAAGGGACATCCCCATCTGGTGGCAGGCAGCGTGGCAAGGGACATCCCCATCTGGTGGCAGGCAGCGTGGCAAGTGACATCCCCATCTGGTGGCAGGCAGCGTGGCAAGTGACATCCCCATCTGGTGGCAGGCAGCGTGGCAAGGGAATCCCCATCTGGTTGCAGGCAGCGTGGCAAGGGACATCCCCATCTGGTGGCAGCGTGGCAAGTGACATCCCCATCTGGTGGCAGGCATGGTGGCAAGTGACATCCCCATCTGGTGGCAGGCAGCGTGGCAAGGGACATCCCCATCTGGTGGCAGGCAGCGTGGCAAGGGACATCCCCATCTGGTGGCAGGCAGCGTGGCAAGGGACATCCCCATCTGGTGGCAGGCAGCGTGGCAAGGGACATCCCCATCTGGTGGCAGGCAGCATGGCAAGGGACATCCCCATCTGGTGGCAGGCATGGTGGCAAGTGACACCCCCATCTGGTGGCAGGCATGGTGGCAAGTGACACCCCCATCTGGTGGCAGGCATAGTAGCAAGCGACATCCCCATCTGGTGGCAGGCATGATGGCAAGTGACACCCCCATCTGGTGGCAGGCATAGTGGCAAGTGACACCCCCATCTGGTGGCAGGCAGCGTGGCAAGTGACATCCCCATCTGGTGGCAGGCAGCATGGCAAGGGACATCCCCATCTGGTGGCAGGCAGCGTGGCAAGGGACATCCCCATCTGGTGGCAGGCAGCGTGGCAAGGGACATCCCCATCTGGTGGCAGGCAGCGTGGCAAGGGACATCCCCATCTGGTGGCAGGCAGCGTGGCAAGGGACATCCCCATCTGGTGGCAGGCAGCATGGCAAGGGACATCCCCATCTGGTGGCAGGCAGCTTGGCAAGTGACATCCCCATCTGGTGGCAGGCATGGTGGCAAGTGACATCTCCATCTGGTGGCAGGCAGCGTGGCAAGTGACATCTCCATCTGGTGGCAGGCAGCGTAGCAAGTGACATCCCCATCTGGTGGCAGGCATGGTGGCAAGTGACATCCCCATCTGGTGGCAGGCAGCGTAGCAAGTGACATCCCCATCTGGTGGCAGGCATGGTGGCAAGTGACATCTCCATCTGGTGGCAGGCAGTGTGGCAAGTGACATCCCCATCTGGTGGCAGGCAGCGTAGCAAGTGACATCCCCATCTGGTGGCAGGCAGCGTAGCAAGTGACATCCCCATCTGGTGGCAGGCAGCGTAGCAAGTGACATCTCCATCTGGTGGCAGGCATAGTGGCAAGTGACATCCCCATCTGGTGGCAGGCATAGTGGCAAGTGACATCCCCATCTGGCAGTGACAAGAGATGGTGGCAAGTGACACGCTCAGGGCTCCCAATGATTCTGCATTATGGTGAGTTGAACTATTTCAGTTTATATTACAATGTAATGATAGAAATAATGTGTTTCAATTATCCTGACACCATAACAACCATGGTGCCGGGGATGATTGAAGCACTAACACCAGCCATTGCCTTGAAAATTTGCCTGCGAAAAATCCTTACCCCTCGCGCGCTTACCCTGAAGTATTTTTAGTCTACAATTAAAGCCAGTGTTCTCGTGTATGGAGATATGTTTTTAATTGATCTATTGTAGAAGTCATCGATAAAGGACGTGGTGTGTGTGTGTGTGTGTGTGTGTGTGTGTGTGTGTGTGGGGGGGGCAGCATTGAAGGACCCGGCCTTGGGGCGGCAAAGGGAGTAAATCCGGGCCTGTATAGACTGTGCACTTTGCATAGTCAAGAAGTTGCAAGAGAAGTTGCTCCAGAGCTTAGTAAATGAGCAGAAGCTCTGCTGACTTCCATCATCCAATCATGTGCAAGCAAAAATGCTGTTTTTTTAAATTTTTTTTATATTTTCCTTGCATTTGACTGGGCATTCTTTTCAAAGTGAAGCTTTTCTCATTTACTACGTCCTGGAGCAACTGCACCTGCAGCGTGCAATTGCACTTTGCAAAGAGCACAGTCTATTTGCCTTTAGTAAATCAACCCCCTATGAAAACCCACCTTGTGTTACTCTCCAAGTCTGGAAATTCCTTTTCATGGGGGTAGAGCGCGCCGATATAAAGTTATAATCAGGTATTGGGGGGCAGCACTTTCACCTAGCAGCAAAAAGGGTCACTGGTTCGAATCCCGACCACAACACCATCTGCCTGGAGTTTGCATGTTCACCTTGTGACTGTGTGGGTTTCCTCCGGGTACTTGGGTTTCCTCCCACACTCCAAAGAAATGCAGGTTAAATGGATCCTGTTTAAAATTGGCCCTAGTATGTATGAATGTGAGTTAGGGACCTTAGATTGTAAGCTCCTTGAGGGTAGGGACTGATGTGAATGTACAATGAATATGTTAAGCGCTGTGTAAATTGACAGCGCTATATAAGTACCTGCAATAAATAAAAAAAATGTATATAAAACACGTTTCCTGTTTTTAAACCACATGCCGACCAACCGCCCTAGTTGTACTGCGGCAGAACGGCACGGCTGGGCGAAATGATGTTATGCGAAACAACAGGCCCCTAGTGGCCACTAGGGGGCTCGCTCCCCGAGCTGAGGCGAATGCCCGGCGGTCTCGATCATCACCAGGCTCCCGCGATCGCCGCTGAGACACGGAGAACCCAGACCTGTGCGTGTAAACAAACAGTATCCGGTTCTCTGAGGGGAGAAGTGACAGATCGTCTGTTCATACAGGGCAGTTAGAACACAAACTAGGACACACTTAACCCCTTCACTGCCCCCTAGTGTTAACCCCTTCATTGCCAGTGACATTTTTACAGTAATCAATGCATTTTTAACACTGTATTAATGCCAATGGTCCCAAAAATATGTCAAAATTGTTCGACGTGTCCGTCATAATGTTGCAGTCACGATAAAAATCGCTGATCGCCGTCATTACTAGTAAAAAAAAAAAAAACTTATGATTGGCAACACGACACAAGTCTGCGCTCGGCTATTTTCCAAAGCGTCGTTATCCTCACCCAACACACCTCTATACCCAATTTTGGGTGACCCCAAATTCTCACCAGGCATACAAGATATTATTTTTCAGAGGCTGAGCGACGCGGGGGTAAACCAAGCTGCTCATTTTAGTACGGGAGGACGTTGGTATACTATAGCTGAACTATCTGATCCCAGAGGGCGGTTTAGCTTAGACTTCTGGAGATCCCGACAACTAGGCCACTTCCTACATTCCTAAAAACCACCTGATACCAACGACAAACCCCTTACATTGTTGGAGGAACTCTGCGACAACACAGGACCCATAACACACACACTTTCCCTGGCATATAACTTACTAAACACACCAAAGGCAGACTACAAACCACCGGGCCTAGCCAAATGGGAAACAGAATTAAACTGTCAGTTCAATACACCCAAACGACACTACATTTTAAAGTTCACACACAAATCCTCCATCTGTAGTAAGATTCAGGAGACCAGCTACAAAATTCTTTCAAGATGGTATAGGACCCCAACATTGCTTCACAAATTTTTCCCGACAACATCTGACACCTGCTGGCATTGCAAGGCTGACAAGGGGACACTTCTACACATTTTCTGGTCTTGCCCGAGACTGTCCCAGTATTGGCAAGAGATTCGAAGAGTAACCCAAAAATTTACTGAACGTATAATCCCAGATGACCCCGCATTCTTCCTACTGCACACGACCAACATCCCTGAGAAAATTTATAAAAAATCATTGATAAGACACCTATTAGACGCAGCCATAGCCTGCATACCACTTCAGTGGAAATCCACACACCCACCCTCCATAAAACTTTGGCTAGGGAAAGTAGAGGAAATAAAGCATATGGAAGACCTAATTCTCACAGCACAGAACAGACAGGAATCCTTCACTAACACTTGGCAACAATGGAATATCTTCATCTACTCAGATGAAGGTCAGGCACTCAGGGGATCCACTATGACTACATGAGAAGTATCCCTCCGGGGGTACGTGCTCCCATCAGACATAGTCAAAACTGATCCACACCAATGTATCAAGAGAAAACCCTTGCGACATCCCATGCTCGAGGGGACATTCCATCCCAGTCTATCCTATACCCTCTCACTAACCCTCTTACCTCTTTCACCTCTCCCACCCCCCACCCCTCTTGAACCCCTCTATCTCATACCCCCATTACTTTTTCTATGCTTCAAACTTTAATGCTCACTGCATTCTTTCCTACTCCCATTCTGGGGAATCCTCCTTTTTTTACTAATAAGAGAAAATGAAGGGACGGGATACACGTGCCTCAACAACACATCTGGATATTAATAAATGCCGAAGACAGCTTCATTACCGAATACAAAACCCTCCTGATAATGGTTTATAATGTGACATCAGACAGAAGTGATTTAGGAGTGGTACCCAATGTCAAAGGTTGTTATAAGTAATGCTGATTTGTATTCTGTATTATGTGTTATCTTGTAAAATGTAGGCCCGTGTGGCCCTGTTCCGGTTATAAATAAAAAATTAAAAAAAAAAACAAAAAACAAAAAAAAATTATTAATAAAAATGCCATAAAACTATCCCCTATTTTGTAGACGCTATAACTTTTGCGCAAACTAATCAATATACCCTTATTGTGATTTTTTTTTTTACCAAAAATATGTAAAAGAATACATATCGGCCTAAACTGAGGACAAAAAATGTTTTTTTTATATATTTTTGGGGGATATTTATTACAGCAAAAAGTAAAAGATAATGCATTTTTTTCAAAATTGTCGCTCTTTTTTTTTTGTTTATAGCGCAATAAATAAAAACCGCAGAGGTGATCAAATACCACCAAAAGAAAGCTCTATTTGTGGGGAAAAAAGGACGTCAATTTTGTTTGGGAGCCACATCGCACGACCGCGCAATTGTCAGTTAAAGCGACGCAGTGCTGAATCGCAAAAAGTGCTCTGGTCTTTGGCCAGCCAAATGGTCCGGGACTTAAGTGGTTAATAGACCCATACATGGGCTGCACTGCATTCTAAGATATCAGTTTTAGTATATAAAGGTGTCACTTACTATTCCTCATCTTGCACCACAACATCTCAGCAAAGTCCAGATCTCCGCGTTCTGAGAGAAAAGAATGGATGGAACTCTCTACTTCTGCCGCATCACTCTTGACTTTCTAGAATGATATAATAGGAGGAATAAGAATCTAAAGGCAAATAAACAATTTGGTGTAGTATTTCACGATGCACCGAAAATTTAGGTTGCCGAAAATTTTCGGCCCAAAAACAAGGTTTTCAGCGTTGTGCCAAAAGAAAAACCTTGCTTATCCCCTCTTAGCGCCGACTGTATGCAAATTTGCGTTCGTGGCTTGAAGGGGTGAAACCCCGCACAGCATGATGGACAGGACACTGTTGGATTGGTATTCTGCTGATGAAGCCCAAATCTCGGGCGTAACTTGTAGGGGGACAGGGCCTGGAACCAAAGCCCCCATCACGCTGTGAGTTTGTCATATGATTGGGATTGCTGGCTGTAGAGACCAGTACAGAGAGGGAGATAAGTCTGTGTATGCAAAAAGCGATGTATAGCACTGTGATGTGTTGCCATTTCCTGTGCGTGTATCTTTAAGCTTTTATTGGTATTTTATTATTAGTTCCTTCCTTTTTATGTAGCTTGGATGTTTATCTACACGTGGATAAGCCTGGATGGGAGCCAAATGAGAGGAACGATATATGGAGGCAGATTTAAAGGGGACATGCACCTGAAATTGGCACCAAGTTTATCATGCTGGCTGTGAAGTCATAATATTTAGGGGTCATTGCAAGGAGGTGAGTAGTTTGGATTTTGCACGGGTGTATTAAGAAGGTGTCACTGAAGATAAAAGGACATAAGTGTGCACTTTTAGTCACAGTGGGTGTCACAAATTGGGACGCTGGACTTGAATATTGCTGTTCACAAATATTATTTTATGTTTGGATTTGATCTGCACTATTTAAGGTATAATTGGGCTCTGAAAGGGAGTGTGGTGTTTTTCACCATCAGTGATAACATTTTGTTGTATAGGTTATTTTTTTTTTTTTTTTTTTTTTTTTTGTGGTTGCATAGATTGACTTTTGCACTTGATGCCTGCAAGAGTGATGATGGAGAAAATAGGATTTTTTACAACAGCTTACCTGTAAAATCCTTTTCTTTCGAAGGACATCACGGGACACAGAGCCACAGTAATTACTGATGGGTTATATAGGTATCACTGGTGATTGGACACTGGCACACCCTATCAGGAAGTTCAACCCCCTATATAATCCCTCCCCCTTGCAGGGATACCTCAGTTTTGTAGCCAAGCAATATAGTGTATTAGAAGAGGGGCGGGACCTCTGTGTCCCGTGATGTCCTTCGAAAGAAAAGGATTTTACAGGTAAGCTGTTTTAAAAAATCCTATTTTCTTTCTCGAACATCACGGGACACAGAGCCACAGTAATTACTGATGGGATGTCCCAGAGCAATGCTACCTGAGGGGGGGGAACCACGACCAAGTAGGGTGCAATCAGACCTGAGGACCGTGTACCGCTGCCTGCAGCACACTACGCCCAAAGGCGATATCCTCATGCCTTCTCACATCCACCTGATAGAATCTGGTGAATGTATGAACTGAAGACCAGGTTGCGGCCTTGCAGATTTGAGCCATAGAGGCCTGGTGATGCACTGCCCAAGAAGCACCAATAGCCCTTGTGGAATGTGCCCTGATCTGAAACGGAGGAATCTTCTGTTTCAAACCGTAAGCTTGAATGATCAACTGTCGAATCCATTTAGAAATGGTAGCTTTTGACGCTGCCTGTCCTCTATTGGGACCCTCTGGCAGCACAAACAAAACATCCGTCTTGCGGATCTGAGTAGTTGCCCCTAGATAGGCCTTAACTGCTCTTACTACATCCAACGAATGTAGAGATCTCTCTTCCGGAGAACAGGGATCTGGAAAAAAGGAAGGTAGAACAATGTCTTGGTTTAAATGAAAATCAGAAACCACCTTCGGTAAAAAACTAGGATGAGGGCGTAGTACCACTCTATCCTTGTGTATAATCAAATAAGGCTCCTTACAGGAAAGAGCTGCTAACTCTGATACTCTTCTAGCAGAAGAGATGGCCACCAGAAAAATTAATTTCCTTGTCAACAAGACCAAAGGAATCTGACTTATTGGTTCAAAAGGCTGTTTCTGTAACACAGCCAGGACCAAATTCAAGTCCCAGGGGTTTAGGGGCGCTTTAACCGGAGGATTAAGACGCATCACCCCCTGCATAAAGTTTCGGACCAAAGAATGCGAAGCAAGTGGCCGCTGAAATAATAATGATAAAGCAGAGACCTGGCCCTTGATGGTACTCAAGGCCAGCTTCATCTCTAATCCCATCTGTAGAAAATCAAGGATTCTACCTATGACATATTTCCTGGGATGCCAACCTCTGGATTCACACCAGGTTATATAAGCCTTCCAGACTCTATGATAAATCATCCTGGAAGCTGGCTTCCTTGCATTAATCAAGGTAGATATGACAGGACCTGAGAGCCCACGACTCTTCAGAACGTGGGTCTCAATAGCCAAACCGTCAAATCAGTGAGAACCGATGCCACGGAATCACCAACGCATCCGTCCCGAATGCAAAAGGATCTTTTGTCCTTGCCACAAATCTGTCTATCTTTTTGTTGAATCGGGATGCAAAGAGATCTACATCTGGAACCCCCCATCTTTGGCATATGGCCCAAAAGACGTCGGGATGCAGAGACCATTCCCCTGGAAGTAACTGCTGGCGACTTAGATAGTCCGCCTGCCAATTCTCTATTCCCGGGATGAAAACTGCCGATATGCATGGCACATGCATCTCTGCCCAGACTAAGATCTGGTTCACCTCTTTTTGAGCAGCTCGGCTCCGGGTGCCTCCCTGATGATTGACATAAGCCACTGCTGTGGCATTGTCGGACTGGATCCTGACCGGACAACCCTGTAGCCTGATAGTCCAGGCCTTTAGAGCTAGATGTATCGCCCGAATCTCCAGAATGTTGATGGGTAAGGTCCTCTCTGTCTTGGACCATACCCCCTGGACCGCAGCCTGTTCCAGAACTGCTCCCCAACCTGACAGACTGGTATCTGTTGTTACCACCGTCCAGGTAACCGGTAGAAAGGATTTCCCCTTCTGCAGGTTTTCGGGTATGAGCCACCAATTGAGGCTCTGACGCACCGCATGCAACAGGTGCATCGGAAAGTCTAATGCCTGAACCCTCTTGTTCCAGGTCGACAGAATACTGCGTTGCAGCATTCTTGAGTGAAACTGAGCATAGGGAACTGCTTCGAATGAAGACACCATCTTCCCTAGTAGCCTCATACAAAGGCGGACTGAGGGACCCTTCTTGGTCCTTACTGTCAGAATCAGCTCTCTCAAAGCAGCAATCTTTGCCTGGGGTAGAAATATTTTCTCCTGGCTTGTATCTATAATCAGACCTAAATACTCCAGTCTTCTTACTGGTTTTAGGAAAGACTTTTCTAAGTTGAGGATCCAACCCAGGTGTTCTAGATACCTGACCGTGGTCCTCAAGTTTCCATTCAAAGAGGCTACCGACCGGTCTATCAAGAGCAGGTCGTCTAGGTATCACACGGTCTCCACGGTAACCTTAGGGTACAAGCTGGAGTTTCAGGAATTCCCTTCTCCTCGGTTCCTCAGATCAAATGTTCCCAGAGACCCAGAGAAGAGGAGAAAGTCTTAGTGCAGATCCTCACTGGATTGGTCCGCTCCACATTTAAGTTGCCCATACCTGAAACTGCTAAGGAATCCTCTTCTGCTTTGGGGTCACTGAAACCTTTCCAAGCAGCACATGCTTTTCCTGTTCATACTTTACTTGAAAAGCTCATTTATTCTGAGTGGGACACCCAGACAAATGTTTTTTTCCGCCGAGAAAGTTTTTAACACTTTATCTGATGGAAGAAAAGTTTATTAAAATGTGGGGAATACCGGCTATTGATGCCGCCATTTCCTCTGTAAATAATAGCCTGACTTGTCCTGTAGACAATGCTCAGATGCTCAGGGATCCTGTAGATAAGAGGATGGAATCCCTATTGAAGGATGTTTTCTCCTTAGCAGGATCAGTGGCCCAACCTGCAGTAGCAGCGATTGGAGTCTGTCAATACTTAAGAGACCATGTTAAGCAGGTCATCAAAGTATTACCTGAACAGCAGGCCCAGGGGTTTGCTAACCTTCCAGCGGCCTTATGCTTTGTGGTTGACGCCATTAGAGATTCTATCATGCAAACCTCCCGTCTTTCACTGGAGTTGGTGCATATACGTAGAATCCTATGGTTGAAAAATTGGTCAGCCGAAGCACCATGTAAGAAGCTACTGGCTGGGTTTCCATTTCGTGGTGCAAGGTTGTTTGGAGAGGACTTGGATAACTATATCAAGAGAATCTCTTGTGGGAAAAGCACTCTCTTACCTGTCAAGAAGAAGAGTAAGCGTCCCTCTTTCAAACGGACTTTTTCCCCAGCGCCGGGGGCTTCAGCCTCCAGGCAGTCTCGACGGCTGCCTCCATCGGGGTCCAGAGACAAGAGTCAACCCCAGGGACAAAAGAAGTCCTGGGGAAAGAAGCCTACTAGGCAAAACACTAAGACCTCTGCATGAGGGGGCGCCCCCGCTCACTCGAGTGATACCTATATAACCCATCAGTAATTACTGTGGCTCTGTGTCCCGTGATGTTCGAGAAAGAAAGAGGCTTTTTACACTACAGAAGGATGGACATCCCAGTGATGTTTACAAGAGACAGCAGGCACAGGCCTTATATGCTATTGAAGTGTGGAGGTCCCAGTGATGTCTACAAGAGATGAGAGACACAGGCATTATAAGCTAATGAAAGTTGGAGGTCCCAGTGATATCTACAAGAAACGAGAGGCACAGGCATTATAAGCTAAGGAAGGATATAGGTCCCAGTGATGTCTTCAAGAAAGGGAAGGCACAGGCATTATAAGCTACTGAAGGATGGAGGTCCCAGCGATGCCTACAAGAGACGGGAGGCACAGGCATTATAAGTTAATGAAGGATATAGGTCCCAGTGATGTTTATATATATAGGCTATAAGAAGGCTTACCTGTATGTAGGCACTGTAAATATCTCCTAGGACGTCTACCACATCTAGATGCCTAAATGCATTAAGTTTCTGCCATGTGATTGGCCGATTAGCAATTTGTGTTAACAAGCAATTGAACAGGAGTACCTAAAGCCCCATACACACGATAGGACTTTGTACAAACTTTCCCTTGGATTTTTGTACAAAGGGCGTTGCCCAAAAGTTTGTCTTGCATACAGACGACAGGACTTTTCCAGCCAACTTTCACCATATCACGTGGTTTTTCAGCTCTTTACCACCAGCCTTTGGTCAACTTGTGTATTGTTGTCTGATAGTGTCAATCTCGCCACTTTTATTGGCGAGATTGACACCTTGCGAGCAGGGTTGACACTGGTGCGGGGATCCGACTTGGATCCCCGCCAATGCCAGGCACTGTGTTTGGTATGAATCTTGAAGGGGAACTCCACACCAAATTTTAAATAAAAAACCGGCATGGGTTCCCCTCCAGGAGCATACCAGGCCCTTAGGTCTGGTATGGATATTAAACGGAACCCCCTACGCCGAAAAAACGGCGTGGGGGTCCCCCCAAATCCATACTAGACCCTTATCCGAGCACGCAGCCTGGCCGGTCAGGAAAGGGAGTGGGGACGAGCGAGTGGCCCCCCCTCTTGAGCCGTACCAGGCCGCATGCCCTCAACATGGGGGGTGGGTGCTTTGGGGGAAGCGGGCGCCCTGCGGGCCCACCACCCCAAAGCACCTTGTCCCCATGTTGATGAGGACAAGGGCCTCTTCCCGACAACCCTGGCCATTGGTTGTCGGGGTCTGTGGGCGGGGCGCTTATCGGAATCCGGGAGCCCCCTTTAATAAGGGGGCCCCCAGATCCCAGCCCCCCACATCTCTGGAAGAGAAGAGGGAAGAAGACGATCCAGAAGTCCGGACCACCGATGGCAAAAGAGCGCCAGAAGATAGCGGTGGAGCCGGCAGAAGATGCGGACACCGGGAGAAGACGCCGGAGAGACCCCCGAAGTCGGAAGAAGACCCCCGAAGTCAGAAGAAGACCCCAAAAGTCAGAAGAAGACCCCCAAAGTCGGAAAAGGACCCCAAAGTCGGAAGACGACCCCCGAAGTCGGAAGAAGACCCCGGAGCTGCCTAATAAATTACTTTAAAAATCTGTGTACTGTGTTTTTTATTGACACTTTTTTCCCTAGGTGTATGGGTAGGGGTACGATGTACCCCATACTCATTCACATAGGGTGGGGGGCCGGGATCTGGGGCCCCCTTATTAAAGGGGGCTTCCGGATTCCGATAAGCCCCCCGCCCGCAGACCCCGACAGCCAACGGCCAGGGTTGTGGGGAAGAGGCCCTTGTCCTCATCAACATGGGGACAAGGTGCTTTGGGGTGGGGGGCCCGCAGGGCGCCCCCCTCCCCCAAAGCACCCACCCCCCATGTTGAGGGCATGCGGCCTGGTACGGCTCAGGAGGGGGGGGGCGCTCGCTCGTCCCCACCCCCTTTCCTGACCAGCCAGGCTGCGTGCTCGGATAAGGGTCTGGTATGGATTTTGGGGGGGGGACCCCCACACCGTTTTTTCGGCGTAGGGGCTTCTCCTTAAAATCCATACCAGACCGAAGGGCTTGGTTTTCCCCAGAGGGGAATTCCCTCTCGCGCCCGCCGCAGTAGGAAAATGTGTTTACAGTACCCTGTCGCCGAGAACCAGCGCGATCCGATTGCGCTGGAAACATTCTCGCGTCTGCGTACTGTAGTTTGTACAAAAGTCCGATGGCTTTGTGTACACACGATCAGACTTTGCTCTATCGGACTTTTGTTGCAGGAAAGTTTGTCCGTTCGCACAGCCAACAAAAGTCCGATGGAAACTGAAAAAGTTTGTCCGATAGAGCGTACACACAGTCGGATGTTGCTCCAAAACAGCTAATTTGCATGTTTGTTGTCAAAAAGTCCGATCGTGTGTACGGCCCTTAAGAGTGGTCGGTGATGTACTCCCAGTTCTCTGTAGCAGTATTGTCAGGGCTGGGCTCAGCCCTTCCTTCTCTGAGCTAGCCACTCAGCTGTCGGCTAATTGCCAGCACCTATGTCTCCACAGCTCCTCAGCTGTTGATGATATCCTGCTCGTCAGTCCTGCCTACTTAACCATTTAAGGACCGAGCCTCTTTTTGAGATTTGTTGTTTACAAGTTAAAAAACATTTTTTTTTGCTAGAAAATTACTTGGAATCCCCAAACACTATACATTTTTTGTTCTAACACCCTAGAGAATAAAATGGCGATCATTGCAATACTTTCTGTCACACCGTATTTGCGCAGCGGTCTTACAAGCGCACTTTTTTTGGAAAAAAATACACTTTTTTGAATTAAAAAATAAGACAACAGTAAAGTTAGCCCATTTTTTTTTTATATTGTGAAAGATAATGTTACGTTGAGTAAATTAATACCCAACATGTCATGCTTCAAAATTTCGCCCGCTCGTGGAATGGCAACAAACTTTTACCCTTAAAAATCTCCATAGGTGACGTTTAAAAAATTCTACAGGTTGCATGTTTTAAGTTACAGAGGAGGTCTAGGGCTAGAATTATTGCTCTCACTCTACCGATATCGGCGATACCTCACATGTGTGGTTTGAACACCGTTTTCATATGCGGGCGTTACTCATGTATGCGTTCGCTTCTGCACGAGAGCTCGTTAAGACGGGGCATGTTTAAATTTTTTTTTTTTTTTTTAATTCTTATTTTACCTTTTATTTTTACACTGTTTTAAAAAAAAATAAAAAATTGTGTCACTTTTATTCCTCTTACAAGGAATGTAAACATCCCTTGTAATAGAAAAAAAGCATGACAGGACCTCTTAAATATGAGATCCGGGGGGGAAAAAGACCTCAGATCTCATATTTACACTAAAATGGAATACATTTTTTTTTTTAAATGGCCCTTTAAGAGCTATGGGCGGAAGTGACGTTTTGACGTCGCTTCCGCCCTGCAGTGATATGGGGACGGGTGGGGGCCATCTTCCCCTCACTCGTCTCCATGTCAGGCCACAGGAAAGATCCAATCGCCTCTGCTGCTGCTAAGGGGGCCCCTCTCCTGCCGCTGATAAAAGTGATCTTGCGGCGAATCCGCCGCAGAGACCACTTTTTTCTTAAACCGGACCACTCACGGAAGAAGAGGATACCGGGATTATGGCAGCTAGCTGCTGCCATAACAACGATATCCTCCTTCAAAGTACTGACGTATAACGACAGTGGTCGGTCCGGAAGTGGTTAAGCCGTCCACTCCAGAGGATCTCTGCCTTCGCCTTGGTCAACATCACAGAGCCTATCTCCTGCGATCCTGTTCAAGACTTGCTTGGCTGACATCCCTTCTGGCTCCAGATCCTGCTTACTGTTCCACTACATTGATCCCTGACTTCTGGCTTGGCTGACTATCCGTTCCGGTTAGTGAACTTTGGCTATGTTTTGACTATGTTTGTTCTTTTTACTTTTATTATTAAACAAGTGTGATTTAACTGTACTTCTGTCTTGGCCTGATTTCATGGTTTCTGACAAGTATCTATGCTGATTATATAAAGATGTAGGGGGGGTGTTTGTATTATGGGGTTTATTACTTGCGTTCGGTTACTCACATGTACCTGTGCACTTTGATAGCCTCAACAGTTCCGGTTATATCTCTACTTTCTTCGGATTATGAATGACAGCTGAGCACAGCGATAAATGTGTAATTATGGGTCGCTATGCTCCAGTAGCATGACCCGAATAGAGAGCTCAGCTTTGCAGCACTTGAAGGGTTAACAGTAGTCAGCACAGCACTTAAAACGGCTTAAGTCACCTGTTTAAGAGCAATACATATGAAAAATGCCTGAAAGATATTAAGTGTCCCCATCCATCATGTGTGCTGAGAGAAAGGGGCATACATAATACATGAGCGCAGCACAATGACTGGGAAATCATTTTATTGAAGCTGTTTGGATACACCCTTCAAACCTCCAGAGTAAATCCTCAGCAGTCTACGAGCAACAGACCTCGACATGAAACGATTTCCCCTCGTGTCCGCTTGTTGTTTTCCTGGCTTTCTATCAATTTTTATTCAGGTTTCCCTTTTTTTTTTTTTTTTTTGCACCCTGGGGCAAAGCAGCTGAATTGAGCAATCGTAATATGCATCACTCAGTGTAATTGCCATGTTTAATAATTGGAATATTACTCCTGAGAATTACCTATATCAGCATGGGGCTAAGAGAAAGAGAACGGCTTTGTAGTAACCTTGTCAAAAGAGTACACCCCTTCATTGCCAGAGCCCAGCAGACAACCTTACTCATGTTATACCATTCATTCCAGGGGTACTTACCTCGGCTTCTTTCTTAGGTGCGGGATTATTAACCCCATCCAGTTTATTCTTTAATTCTGGAAAGAATAAAATAATAGCTATGAAATAAGAGAGGATGGCATATCCAAAAAACAAAAAAAAAAAAACATTTTATTACAAACAGGCTCAACAAACAATGTTGACAATGTTGTGTCACCGACAGCTCTGGGTCTTGTACCAATGATCAGGAGCTGGGAAGACCTGCTCTCGATCACATGGTCACTGTGATAGTCTGAGAGTGGTCAGTCACAGTACAGCCCACCCTTGTACTCTTTTTTCGCTCTTGAATGGAGAAAACTTACATTGTATCTCTTTCTCCTTGATAGAGAAGGAAAATGTAAACAAAAAAAGAAAAAAAAAATGTAGTCTGGTTGCAGCCATTTTAATTGTGGGCAGCTGAAGCTGCTGCCTGTTCACTTCCTGGATTTACAGAGGAACACCTCCAGCTCTGCAGCTCTCATCGGTCCTCTTATGACTCATCCCCCCTCCCTTCCTTCCTGGCAAACTCTCACAAGAGTGAAAGAGAGAGCTGTGCATCATGTCATAAGCCTAGGCCAATGACCAGACAGGAAACAGGAAGTGGGCTGTATAAGGGATTTATTGGCAGAAAAAAAATGTTTTACTATCCAAAGTTAAAGCAACAATAAGGGCAGAAGATTTAATAGATGGAAAGATGAAAAAAAAAATGACTGAAGTTCTGCTTTAAATCAAAGTAAACATTTATGAAATACTTAAAGTGACACTAAAGCTTTGTTTTGTTTTTTTTAAATAACAAACATATCATACTTACCTCCACTGTGCAGCTCGTTTTGCACAGAGTGGCCCCGAACCTCCTCCTCTGGGGTCCCTTGGCGGCTCGTCCCCGCATTAGATAACCCCTAGGAGAAGCGCTCTCCCGAAGGGGTTACCTTGCAGGCGCGCTCCCAAGTCATTCATTCGGCGTCCATAGAAGCCGAATGTATGAATCGGCCCCGCCCCCCCGGTCATTAGATTTGAGTGACAGAAGTGGGAGCCAATGGCTGCGCTGCTATCAATCCATCCAATCAGGACCCGAGACACCGGCTTTTGCGGAACAAGCTAGAGGGGGTACAGGTAAGTAAAACGGGGGCTCGGGGGCTCGGGGGGGGGGGGGGGGGCATGCAGCATTACAGGAGGTTTTTCACCTCAATGCATAGAACGCATTGCGGTGAAACATCTCGAAGGTTTACAACCCCTTTAATCACTTCAGCTCCAGAAGAATTCCCCCCCCCCCCCTTCATGCCCAGGCCATTTTTTGCAGTTCAGCACTGGGCTACTTTAACTAGCAACTGCTTGGTCACGCAACATTGTATTCAAATGCAATTTTTATCCTTTTTTTCACACAAATATAAAGCTTTCTTTAGATGGTATTTGATCACCACTGGGTTGTTTTTTTTTATGATGGAAATGAAAAAAAAATACAAAAAATTCAGAGAAAAAAAAATAAATTCTGCTATAAAACATCCAATAAAAAAAAAAAAAAAAAAAAAATCTAATTTCTTTATAAATTTTGGCCAAAATGTATTCTGCTACAAGAATTCGGTAAAAAAAAAAAAAAAAAGTGTATATTGATTGGTTTGCGTAAAAGTGCCTACAAACTATGGTATATATACTGGAATTTGTATTTTTTTTTATACTTCTAATGGCAGCGATCAGCGACTTATAGTGGGGCTGTGATAGTTCAGCAGGCAATCTGACACTGTCAGGGAAGGGGCTAACATCAAGGGTGATCAAAGGGTTAAATGTGTGCCTAACAATGTGTAATGTGTGTAATATGTGCTGTTTTTACTAAGCAATGTGACAATTTTTTTCTCCCTGCTTAGCAGGGAGGAAAAAAAAAAATTGTCACATTGCTGCGGTCACTAGAGAGTCCTGTGTGGTTTACCTACACAGAGCTCTCTTCTTTCATCTACTCAGCTGATTGGCGAGTTCCGGCCATAAATTATTGTCCGGGACCTGCTGATCAGCTTATGCTGTAGCGAATGGTAGTACAGCCTGGGCGGGGGGGGGGGGATACAAAATCACATACAGTGAGTACACCCCTCACATTTCTGTAAATACTTTCTTCTATCTTTTCATGTGACAACACTGAAGAAATGACACTTGTCTACAATGTAAAGTAGTGAGTGTACAGCTTGTATAACAGTGTAAATTTACTGTCCCCTCAAAATAACTCAACACACAGCCATTAATGTCTAAACCGCTGGCAACAAAAGTCAGTACACCCCTAAGTGAAAATCTCCAAATTGGGCTCAATTAGCCATTTTCCCTCCCCGGTGTCATGTGACTCGTTAGTGTTACAAGGTCTCAGGTGTGAATGGGGAGCAATTTGGTGTTATCGCTCTCACTCTCTCATACTGGTCACTGGAAGTTCCACATGGCACCTCATGGCAAAGAACTCTCCGAGGATCTGAAAAAAAGAATTGTTGCTCTACATAAAGATGGCCTAGGCTATAAGAAGATTGTCAAGACTAAACTTATAAATCAACATGAATTATTTTTAATCCTGATGCTGCTAGCATTAGTAACTAGATAGGAAGGTATATTATAATTGGCCTAGGCCAAAATGATGTCATACATACCATGGGCATTTTTTTTTTTTTAATTTAGGGCCCATTGACACCTGAGCGTTTTTGAGCTCTTAAAAACACTCTGAAAACGCTCATCTCAAAAGTTCCAAAACGCCCAGCATTCAAAATCCTATTTATGGCCCCTGTTGACATCTGAGCTTTCTGTTGCCTGAAGCTGAAAAATGTACATGAGCTCCTTTTTAGGCAGATTACAGGCGTTTTTCTGCTTTTTACATTGGTGACCTTTCAACCTGTACAAAAACGCTGCAAAGACGCCTGAAAAAATGTACGAAAAAAAAAACGCCTGAAGACGATACACTCAGGTGTGATGCAGCTTAAATATAGAGGAGGGGCTTTCTCAGCTTTCACATCCTCCTATCTGCATGCCTGAGCTAAGGGCAGATGGATTCCAGAAATTAAATGCTATAAGAAACATCTGCCCTTACTCAAGATGGCCACGGCTAGAAATGCTAAATGGGTGTTTTTCTAAGTAGTTTCTCAGAAAAACAAAGCATAGAGATATAGATAGACAGGGGGGTTTGCTCTGAATATTAAAAATGGACTAAAGAGGTTTCTAAAAAGGTAGAAGTTTTTTTTTTTTTACCCCAAGGCATTCTCAGGATTAAGGCAAAAAAAAAAAAACAAAAAAACACCTGTGTGCAGCTCTCACCCCCCCCCCCCCCCCCCACTATACTTACCAGAGTCCCATATCGATCCAGCAATGTGCCCAAGAGCAGCGTCTCTCTCTCCTCACTGGAGATCGAGGCAGTAGCAGGAGCCATTGGTTCCTAGTGCTGTCAATTACAGCCAATGAGGAGAGAGCAGGGGGGGGGCAGAGTGGAGCCGCATGGTGTGTGGCTTGGGAGCAAGCCTGCATGAGTGCCTGTATAGCAAGCGGCTTGCTATGGAGGCACTTGGAGAGCGGAGCCGGGAGCGCTGGCAGGGGACCCGAGAAAAGGAAAAAAAAAAAAAAAAGATAGATTTTCTTTAGAATCACTTTACATAATGTTTTCAGTTTGTGGTGTTTAGATACAGTTTAGTTCCAGCTTTAGGAACGTTCGTTTGAACTTTGAGCCATTGTGGTTGAGAACGAACGTCATTTTGACCCCATTAGCGATTAGAATAGTGGAAAAAAAGCCGGATTGAAAATTTTTCCTCTAACTAGCAAATTTCTAAATGGTAAATGTGATGTTCGTTCTGGAAATTACATGTATTCCAAAATTTTATGTTAAAACAAAACTTTAAAGTATTTTCCAACGACATTCGTCCCAGTCCTCAAAAACGCACATCAAAATCTGCATTTTCTGCTGGAAGATTGCTTTAACCACTTGCCTACCGGGCACATTTACCCCCCTTCCTGCCCCAGGCCAATTTTCAGCTTTCAGCGCTGTCACACTTTGAATGACAATTGCGCCGTTATACAACACTGTACCCAAATGAAAGTTTTATCATTTTACAAATAGAGCTTTCTTTTGGTGGTATTTAATCACCGCTGGGCAGGGTGGATAAAAATCAATGTAAAAAAAAAAAAAAAAAAATCGGATTTTGTTTATTTAAATCAGATTTTTATTTTTTGTAATCAAAATTATTTTAATAAAATGCTTTTGGAGTAAAAATCTATTTAACCACTTGCCGACCAGCCGCCGCAGTTTTACTGCGGCAGAATGGCATGGCTGGGCGAAATGACGTTACGTTGCTTCCCCCTGTGGCCACTAGGGGCGTGCGCACCCCTGCTGCTCGCCCCCCACCCCCCCCCAGCCGATGCGAGTGCCCGGCGGGCGCGATGACCGACGGGCTCCCGCGATCGCTTGTGACACAGCGAGAACCGGAAACTGTGTGTGTGAACACAGTTTCTGGTTCTCTGAGCGGAGAAGAGACAGATCGTGTGTTCATACAGAGTATGGACAGCGATCTGTCATCTCCCCTACACAGTCCCATCCCCCCTTCAGTTAGAACACACACTAGGGAACACAATTAACCCCCTGATCGCCCCCCCCCCCCAGTGTTAACTCCTTCCATGCCAGTGACATTTTTACAGTAATCAGTGCATTTTTATAGCAATGATCGCTGTATAAATGACAATGGTCCCAAAAATGTGTCAAAAGTGTCCGTCATAATGTCGCAGTCACGATAAAAATCGCAGATTGCCGCCATTACTAGTAAAAAATAAATAATAATAAAAATGTCATAAAACTATCCCCTATTTTGTAGACACTATGACTTTTGTGCAAACCAATCAATATATGCTGATTGCGATTTTTATTACCAAAAATATGTAGAAGAATACATATCGGCCTAAACTGAGGAAAAAAAATAGTTTTTTTATATATTTTTGGGGGATATTTATTACAGCAAAAAGTAAAAAATAATGCGTTTTTTTTTTCAAAATTGTCGCTCTTTTTTTGTTTATAGCGCAAAAATGAAAAAATATCACCAAAAGAAAGCTCTATGTGCGAGAAAAAAAAAAAGGACGTCAATTTTTGTTTGGGTGCAACGACCGCGCAATTGTCAGTTTAGGCGACGCAGTGTCAAATCGCACAAAGTGCTCTGGTCAGGAAGGGGGTAAAATCTTTCGTAGCTGAAGCGGTTAAAGATAGTTTTCTATTTAAGATACATTAATAATTTAGTTTATTCAGCATAAAAAAGGAGCTTAGTTATGTAGCATGAGGCTGTATATTCTGCAATAGTTACATTTTTGGTAAACTCATTCAACGTATCCAAGCTCTGCAAGCTGAGATAACATGCACTGCATTTGTTGCATTCACACAATTTCACAGTAACCGTGAGATAAAACAAAGTTCAGGAATATTCCTTTAGGCCCCTTTTCACAGGGCTCTCCGATCAGGTCTGCCTGTCAGATTTTAATGAGGACCTGATCCTCTGACACCCGCTGCTATCCGATCCTGTCAGTAAAATCCAGGCGGATTGGTGACCCTATTTTCCATCCATCTGGCGGATCGGATGAGAACGGACAGACGGTCCATTTTTATTCGATCTCCCTATAGAGCGGGGCTCTGACAGGTCCGTCTCTGCACAGTGAGTGGAGACGGACTTCTCATCCGCCTCTCAGTGGAGCGATCCCACATTCAGCAAAGGGGAGTCCGCCGGGAGGACTGCCTGTGTGAAAGGACCCTTATCCCATTGTTTTGCAATGTACACTACAAACTGTATGATTGAATTGGTTTTGATATCGCTGTTTTACTAACCTGACAGCTTATTCTAAATAGTACTTGATTTGATTGTAGCCGTATTAGTGCAATTGTGACAGAGTACTCAATTTTCTCTATTCTAAATAGGTTCTAACTACCAGCAAGAATGAGTCCTCACATTTAAAGAGCACCTGTCATTTCAGATCCATCATGGCAGCTCCTGTTAGCGGCATCCGCCCACCTGCTGCCGCCACGTCCCTCACCTTGTTGTGTCACTGTCGCATCACCAGCCGTCCCATTAAAGTGAATGGAACTGTCGGTGAGTCAACAGTGGGTCAGAGGAGGAGCCAACAGCGGGTCAGAGGAGGAGCCAACAGCGGGTCAGAGGAGGAGCCAACAACGGGTCAGAGGAGGAGCCAACAGCGGGTCAGAGGAGGAGCCAACAGCGGGTCAGAGGAGGAGCCAACAACGGGTCAGAGGAGGAGCCGCTGTGGGACAGAGGAGGAGCCAACAGCGGGTCAGAGGAGGAGCCAACAACGGGTCAGAGGAGGAGCTGCTGTGGGACAGAGGAGGAGCCAACAGCGGGTCAGAGGAGGAGCCGCTGCGGGACAGAGGAGGAGCCGCTGCGGGCCAGAGATGACAGTTGATCTTCAAAAATTACGATTTAAATTGAGTAAATTTAAATCAAGCCTTTTTGCTAGTGATTTAACTAGTTGCGGACCACCCGCCGCAGTTGTACTGCGGCCGTTGGCTCCCCTGCATGAAACGCCGTCATTGTGCATCGGACGCGTACGCGACGACTTGTGGGCGCGCTCATTCGCAAGCGGGAGAGCCAACCAGCGGGTCACCCGCGATCACTCCAGAAACAGGCAGAACGGGGATCTGTCACTGTAAACAAACAGATCCCCGTTCTGTCAGGAGAGGAGAGAGAGAGATCATCTGTTCCTAGCGATTAGGAACAGCGATCTCTCGCCTCCTCCAGTCAACCCAGCCCCCCATACAGTTAGCAACACAATATTAGGTTTTATAGCAGAAAGTAAAAAAATGTTTGTTTTTTTTTTTAAAGTTTGCTTACAGTGCAAAAAAAAAAAACCCAGTGGTTATCAAATACTACCAAAAGAAAGCTCTATTTGTGGGGAAAAAAATGACATAAATTTAATTTATGTACAGCATTGCATGACCATGCAAATGTCAGTTAAAGTAAAACAGTGCCGTATTGCAAAAAATGGCCTGGGCATGGGGGGGGGGGGATTTTCCGGAGGTCAAGTGGATAGCATTATTACTGATCACTCTATTAGTGTCACTGTTGATGTCAGTGGCAGTTTGTCAGTTCCCCGCCAGCGTGAGTTAGTGTCAGATTGCACGCCGCATTACAGTCCCATTATAAGTCGCTGATCACCGCCATTAGTAGTATATAAAAAAAAAAATAATAAATAAAAATTCAAATATATACCAGAGTTTGCAGACGCTATAACTTTCACACAAAACAATCAATCAATGTACACTTATTGGGATTTTTTTTTTACCAAAGACATGCAGCATAATACATTTTTACCAACATTTATTTAGAAATTAGATTTTTTAATTTTTCTTATTGGACATGTATTATAGCAGGAAGTTTTTTTTTTTTTTTTTTTAATTTTCTGTCCTTTTTCCTTTATATAATAAATATTAATAACTACCACCAAAAGAAAGATTTGCGTGGATGTTTTATAGCAGAAAGTAAAAAATATTGTGTTTTTTTTTTTCAGAATTTGGTATATTTTCGTTTATATAATAAAAAATAAAAACCCAGTGGTGATCAAATACAGTAATACCTTGGATTATGAACATAATTCGCTCCAGAAGAATGCTTGCAATCCAAAGCACTCGCATATCAAAGTGAGTTTCCCATAGGAAATAATGGAAACTCAGATAATCCGTTCCACAGCCACTGCTTGTCTATGAAGTACAGCATGTGGCCAGAGGTGCGGGGGCGCCGGAGACACTCGGAAACATTTGGAGATGCTCAGAGACACTCTGGAATGGAGTGTTTCCAAGAGTCTTCGAGCATCTCCGGCGCCCCTGCACCCCTGGCCACATGCAGTACTACACATCCCAGTGGCTTGAATCTGGCTCGTCTTGCGTGACATCGCTCGCAAAGCGAGTCAGGATTTTTTTTTCTAAATGGCCCGTATTGCGAAACGCTCGTTAACCGCATTACTCGTAATCCGAGGTTCCACTGTACCGCCAAAAGAAAGCTCTATTTCTGTGAAAAAAAATTATATAACATTTTGTTTGTGTACAGTGTTGCATGACTGCGTTTTTGCCAAAGTAGCGCAGTACTGAATAGCAAAAAATGGCCTGGCTCGGTAAAACATGTCAGAGGTCAAGTGGTTAAGATCAGTCTGATAAAGTTATCAAGGACAAGTACTTCTTCCACTGCCGGCCAGGAAAATGATCTGCCATTTCTGGTCACAAAGACACAAAAAAGATACAGAAGTTATAATCACCATTCAAATGTTCCTGCACCATCTCCACAGCGGACTTCGATTCGGAGGTCTCTGGCCATTCTGTTACTCCGGTTCTTAATCCTTCAGACAAAACCTGACAAGACATTATTTCAGACACTTCCTTAAAGGAACAAAATACAAACTACTTTGCGAAAAGCTGCTTACTAAACAAAACAAAAAAAAACAGAACCAATTAAACCCTAAAGGTAGCCAAAATCAAAAACAGAAAAATCAGCAAAAGGGACTTAATGTATAGTCAGCAGAATTTGTCCCTTGTGCTGATTTCCTATTCTGTTAGTAGCAATCCTCCTCCACCCTCAGATTTTTAGATTTTCAAGCCGGCAGGTTTTTTAAAACTCTGTTTTTCATGGAGGTCTTCAGAGGTTCAGGCAGCTAAAAAATAAATAAAATGATTTGTGCTTACAGCACAAGAAATACTGCGAGGGACATATAGTGTGTTCATAGCAGATGGGAGACCTTCAACAAAACCAACATTTGAAAGGGTCGGCGTTTAGTTCAGGGCTTTCCTTGGTATCAGATACTGTTATTAAGGCACAGAAAGGGGGAATGAAGGCAATATGGTGGTAGAGATGATAGGCGTGTAGAACTCACATTACACTGGATTAGTTGGCCACTCCTCCGTCTCTCGGCGCAACAGCAAGGTTAGTACCTCTTCAGGATCCTGAAAAAAAGTGTACCCGGTCACCTCCTTCCACTCGGAGGCTGGCAGGGAACAGCATTGAATTATTTGAGATGTTGCATTTTCAAGCGCCGTTTTGCTTCTGTAAAAAATTCTTGCTGCGGCGTTGCACCTCCGCCGAGAAGGCCGGAAAGACTGCCACTTTGTTGTTCCCAAAAGGGGATATTTCCTTTCTCTCTGGCAAGTGGCAGCACCATATCATGGTCCTTATAGTTAAGAAGTTTAGCTATGAAGGTGCGAGGAAGGACACCCGGTGGTGGAGGCCTTGCCGGCATGCAGTGGGCCCTCTCTTCCGCAAAAGTGGGTGAGAAGGCCTCGCGGCCTTAAAGCAGTAGTAAGCCCAGCCATAAAACAGTTTAATTTCCGGCACGTGCCGGAAATGCAGCACTCCCATTGGTTGTGCTCTCAACCAAACTGTCAAACCATCCAATGGCTGGTGTCATAATTGATCACATTTGCAGCATCATGGCAGTTGTAGATTAAGCAGAGGCAAAGATGGCAGCTTCCTTGGCTGAAAACAACAGGAGGGTTTACTTACACTTTAAGTAGTGTTGAGTAGTTGCTCCAGGAACGTCGTCTGGTCTCTTCATTCAGCTCCTTTGGGAAGCCCAATGTAACAGTGGTTGCATCTTCTGAGCCTATTCTCCATATCGTCTTGCCTTGCCGGCATGCGGTGAGCCCTTTCTACCGCAAAAGTGAGGGGGAAGGCCTCGCAGCCATAAGTATTGTTGAGTAATTGCTCCAGGAACGTCATCGGGTTTCTTCCTTCAGCCCCTTTTGGAAGCCCAATGAAACGGTAGTTGCATCTTCTGAGCCTATTCTCCATATTGTCTTGCCTTGCCGGCATTCGGTGAGCCCTCTCTACCGCAAAAGTGAGGGAGAAGGCCTCACAGCCATAAGTAGTGTTGAGTAATTGCTCCAGGAACGTCATCGGGTGTCTTCCTTCAGCTCCTTCCGGAAGCCTAATAAAACTGTGGTTGCATCTTCTGAGTCTATTCTCCATATCGTCTTGCCTTGCTGGCATGTGGTTGACCCGTTCCTGGAGTTTCTGCAAGTTTTGACGGATAAGTGATATATGAACTTTCACCTCTTCAGTTTTTGTCATCAGCGTGGTTTGACAAGACGAGATGGCTTCTAGTACCTTAGCTATATAACTTCCCACTGAGTCGGTCTCTCCTGCTGCAATGCCGCCATCTTCCCTAGAAGCATCTTGATCTTGCCGACAAAGACGATCCAATTTAGCCCCAGCGTCTGTGGATTTTTTTGGGTGGTGACATGTTCAGGCAGGATGAGGGATCCCTCTGGAGTAGATCAAGCAGGTGTTTGTTGGGTCACAGAATCAGCAAAACAGATCTAGCAAGAGGAGCTCTGCACACCCGTGTGCTACAGTGTAGGATGTGAGTGTGCAGAGCTCTGCTTGCGAGATCTGCGGTTTTGCTGATCCTGTGACCCTACAAACTCCTGCTTGGGCCTGATCTACTCTGGAAGGATGCTTCATCCTGCCTCAACCCTTTCATGGAGATCTTTTTTCTTTTTTTTTTTTTTTTTAATAGGCGTTTGTTTAAATTTCTTTTCCATAAACAGAAAACAAGAAAACAGTCAATAAACAATAGAAAAACAAAATAAGAAGCACCATCGTAAAAGAGATAGTCAGTACGGAGTTATACCATAAATCAGGGTAAACCAAGGGGTATCCCTTCCAGAACCCACCCATTCCCAAGAAAAGTAATTGAGATGGGGGGGAGGAGGGGGGAGAATATCAGTGACACCTCCTATTATGGGTGCCAAGAAACCCCCTAGAAGGAAAACCACACACACACGCACACACAATACACATATCAGCGCCATAATCCCCTGACTGGCCAACAAAAAATTTGACTTGAAGCCCAAAAAAGCTAATCTTGATCAGTTACAACCAAGTACACTTTCATGGAGATCTTAAAGTGTTACTAAACCCACAACAGTAAAATCAGTCTGTATATGCGGTAAAGCATGCTTGTTATACTCACTGTGGAACCTAAGCGGTTAATCATCCGCATTGTGTAAAAAGGCTATGTGATCCCGTCTTCTCTGAACCTCCCCTTCTTCCACTGTCCCCAATATACAGTGGGGCAAAAAAAGTATTTAGTCAGCCACCAATTGTGCAAGTTCTCCCACTTAAAAAGATGAGAGAGGCCTGTAATTGTCATCATAGGTATACCTCAACTATGAGAGACAAAATGTGGAAACAAATCCGGACAATCACATTGTCTGATTTTTGAAGGAATTTATTTGCAAATTATGGTGGAAAATAAGTATTTGGTCCCCTACAAACAAGCAAGATTTCCGGCTCTCACAGACCTGTATCTTCTTCTTTAAGAGGCTCCTCTGTCCTCCACTCATTACCTGTATTAATGGCACCTGTTTGAACTTGTTATCAGTATAAAAGACACCTGTCCACAACCTCAAACAGTCACACTCCAAACTCCACTATGGTGAAGACCAAAGAGCTGTTGAAGGACACCAGAAACAAAATTGTAGACCAACATCAGGCTGGGAAGACTGAATCTGCAATAGGCAAGCAGCTTGGTGTGAAGAAATCAACTGTGGGAGCAATAATTAGAAAATGGAAGACATACAAGACCACTGATAATCTCCCTTGATCTGGGGCTCCACACAAGATCTCACCCCGTGGGGTCAAAATGATCACAAGAACGGTGAGCAAAAATCCCAGAACCACACGGGGGGACCTAGTGAATGACCTGCAGAGAGCTGGGACCAACGTAACAAAGGCTACCATCAGTAACACACTACGCCACCAGGGACTCAGATCCTGCAGTGCCAGACGTGTCCCCCTGCTTAAGCCAGTACATGTCTGGGCCCGTCTGAGGTTTGCTAGAGAGCATTTGGATGATCCAGAAGAGGATTGGGAGAATGTCATATGGTCAGATGAAACCAAAGTACAACTGTTTGGTAGAAACACAACTCGACGTGTTTGGAGGAGAGAGAATGCTGAGTTGCAACCAAAGAACACCATACCTACTGTGAAGCATGGGGGTGGCAACATCATGCTTTGGGGCTGTTTCTCTGCAAAGGGAACAGGACGACTGATCCGTGTACATGAAAGAATGAATGGGGCCATGTATCGTGGGACTTTGAGTGCAAACCTCCTCCCATCAGCAAGGGCAGTGAAGATGAAACGTGGCTGGGTCTTTCAGCATGACAATGATCCCAAACACACCGCCCGGGCAACGAAGGAGTGACTTCGTAAGAAGCATTTCAAGGTCCTGGAGTGGCCTAGCCAGTCTCCAGATCTCAACCCCATAGAAAACCTTTGGAGGGAGTTGAAAGTCCGTGTTGCCCAGCGACAGCCCCAAAACATCACTGCTCTAGAGGAGATCTGCATGGAGGAATGGGCCAACATACCAGCAACAGTGTGTGACAACCTTGTGAAGACTTACAGAAAACGTTTGACCTCTGTCATTGCCAACAAAGGATATATAACAAAGTGTTGAGATGAACTTTTCATATTCACCAAATACTTATTTTCCACCATAATTTGCAAATAAATTCTTTCAAAAATCAGACAATGTGATTGTCTGGATTTGTTTCCACATTTTTGTTTCTCATAGTTGAGGTATACCTATGATGACAATTACAGGCCTCTCTCATCTTTTTATGTGGGAGAACAATTGGTGGCTGACTAAATACTTTTTTGCCCCACTGTATTTCCTGATAATACAGAGCCAGGGTACAGGCTTGCACATACTCAGTTTGGTGTGTATTTATGGAGAGATTTTTTTTTTTTTTTTGAGTGGGTGCATGTGATCAGCACAGGGCCAATCAGCACTGTCCAGAGGGTCAGGGGGTCCTGCAGCCTCATAGGACAGTCAGTGCAGAATGAAAACTCCTCCTACAAGCTTTACCAGACACTCATAGAAGTCACAAGACTGCTATATATTGTTGATGAGAAAACGTATTTAGCCGTTTATATTTACTAAAACTATTACATTTCCATGTTCTGTGTACTGTAAGAGACCAAATATAGTGACTGCAGGCTCCTGAGTTTAGTAACACTTTAAAGTCATAGTTCCCCTTTCCTAAAAAAAAAAAAAAATTCCTATGCAGGTGAGGGGTGTCTGTAGACAAAAAAAAAAAACTTTGCAGCTTTGATCAAAGTTGAAAAATGTCCTTGCTATAGGTATAAGCCATTTACTTGCCTCCTAAAGCCTGACTGAAAAACTCCCAGAGACGGCATTATACAATCCTGCCTTGTTGCTAGGACGTTGCTAAGAGACTCCTACCTCTTACTGTTAACCCCCACCATCACAGAGAGAAAGGGAAGTACGCCTACCAGTAAAAACTCAAGCTCTTTATACACGGGGTAGACAGGACTTCTGGGATCTCCGGATTCTACCATGATGTTCTATAAAATGAAAAAGAAAAGGAAGGCATGTTGGAAAATCAAGAGAGAAAGCACGGTGTAATAATGGTGAGTACATATTTTGATCTATTACAACAGAGTTTGCCTTAAACCAGAAAGCTAAGGGAACATTCACACAGCACAGGCTTGGCTTGCGCATGCGCAGTGGGGAGACGGAAGTGAAGCCCGCAAGGAGTCACAGCCGGCTTCCCACAGCGACATGCCAGCTCCAGGGACCCAAAGACCAGCAAAGAACCAGCCCAGGTGAGGACATCGCTGGATTCCCAGGTAAGTCTCCTTTTATTGAAAGTCAGCAGCTCCAGTATTTGTAGCCGACTTTCATTTTTTTTTTTTAAACAGACTGAAGAGCTGCTTTAGGCTCCATGCACACTGGGCGTTATATAGCTTTATAAAAACGGCAGGAGCTTTGCAGTGAGTCTTTCAACGTTGACATTTTTGCAATAGTGTTTATTAGCGTTTTCTAGCGGGTTTATCAGAGTTTGGCGTTTTTTGTGGTCAGAAAAACGACTCCCGAATCCGATTTTATGGCGTTCAGAAAACAGCCCATAAATTGCACTGCTGATAAACATCCAAAAACATGGACACATAGGATAAAAAAAAAAATGAAACGTTATTAATGTGGCTGCTGTTTTCGCATTGAAGTCAATGGGAGGTGATTTTGCATTGAAGTCAATAGGAGGCGATTTTGCACTGAAGTCAATAGGACGCGATTTTGAATTGAAGTCAATAGGACGCGATTTTGAATTGAAGTCAATAGGACGCGATATTGAATTGAAGTCAATAGGACGCGATTTTGAATTGAAGTCAATAGGACGCGATTTTGCATTGAAGTCAATAGGACGCGATTTTGCATTGAAGTCAATAGGAGGCGATTTTGCATTGAAGTCAATAGGAGGCGATTTTGCATTGAAGTCATTAGGAGGCAATTTTGCATTGAAGGCGATAGGGGGCATTTTTGCACTGAAGGCGATAGGGGGCATTTTTGCACTGAAGGCAATAGGGGGCATTTTTGCACTGAAGGCAATAGGGGGCATTTTTGCACTGAAGGCAATAGGGGGCATTTTTGCATTGAAAGCGATAGGACGCGATTTTTGCATCGAAGGCAATAGGACGCGATTTTTGCATCGAAGGCAATAGGACGCGATTTTTGCATCGAAGGCAATAGGACGCGATTTTTGCATCGAAGGCAATAGGACGCGATTTTTGCATCAAAGGCAATAGGACGCGATTTTTGCATCAAAGGCAATAGGACGCGATTTTTGCATCGAAGGCAATAGGACGCGATTTTTGCATCGAAGGCAATAGGGGGCATTTTTGCACTGAAGGCAATAGGGGGCATTTTTGCACTGAAGGCAATAGGGGGCATTTTTGCACTGAAGGCAATAGGACGCGATTTTTGCACTGAAGGCAATAGGACGCGATTTTTGCATTGAAGGCAATAGGACGCGATTTTTGCATTGAAGGCAATAGGACGCGATTTTTGCATTGAAGGCAATAGGACGCGATTTTTGCACTGAAGGCAATAGGACGCGATTTTTGCACTGAAGGCGATAGGACGCGATTTTTGCATCAAAGGCAATAGGATGCGATTTTTGCATCGAAGGCAATAGGACGCGATTTTTGCATCGAAAGCAATAGGGGGCATTTTTGCACTGAAGGCAATAGGGGGCATTTTTGCACTGAAGGCAATAGGGGGCATTTTTGCACTGAAGGCAATAGGGGGCATTTTTGCACTGAAGGCAATAGGGGGCATTTTTGCACTGAAGGCAATAGGGGGCATTTTTGCATTGAAGGCAATAGGACGCGATTTTTGCACTGAAGGCAATAGGACGCGATTTTTGCATTGAAGGCAATAGGACGCGATTTTTGCATTGAAGGCAATAGGACGCGATTTTTGCATTGAAGGCAATAGGACGCGATTTTTGCACTGAAGGCAATAGGACGCGATTTTTGCACTGAAGGCGATAGGACGCGATTTTTGCACTGAAGGCGATAGGGGGCATTTTTGCACTGAAGGCGATAGGGGGCATTTTTGCACTGAAGGCGATAGGGGGCATTTTTGCACTGAAGGCAATAGGGGGCATTTTTGCACTGAAGGCAATAGGGGGCATTTTTGCACTGAAGGCGATAGGGGGCATTTTTGCACTGAAGGCGATAGGGGGCATTTTTGCACTGAAGGCGATAGGGGGCATTTTTGCATTGAAGGCGATAGGGGGCATTTTTGCATTGAAGGCGATAGGGGGCATTTTTGCATTGAAGGCGATAGGGGGCATTTTTGCACTGAAGGCGATAGGGGGCATTTTTGCACTGAAGGCAATAGGGGGCATTTTTGCACTGAAGGCGATAGGGGGCATTTTTGCACTGAAGGCGATAGGGGGCATTTTTGCACTGAAGGCGATAGGGGGCATTTTTGCACTGAAGGCGATAGGGGGCATTTTTGCATTGAAGGCGATAGGGGGCATTTTTGCATTGAAGGCGATAGGGGGCATTTTTGCATTGAAGGCGATAGGGGGCATTTTTGCATTGAAGGCGATAGGGGGCATTTTTGCATTGAAGGCGATAGGGGGCATTTTTGCATTGAAGGCGATAGGGGGCATTTTTGCATTGAAGGCGATAGGGGGCATTTTTGCACTGAAGGCAATAGGGGGCATTTTTGCACTGAAGGCGATAGGGGGCATTTTTGCACTGAAGGCGATAGGGGGCATTTGTGCACTGAAGGCGATAGGGGGCATTTTTGCATTGAAGGCAATAGGGGGCATTTTTGCACTGAAGGCGATAGGGGGCCATTTTTGCATTGAAGGCAATAGGGGGCATTTGTGCACTGAAGGCAATAGGGGGCATTTTTGCATTGAAGGCAATAGGGGGCCAATGGGACACTATTTTGCATTGAAGTCAAGGAGAATTTCTACGGGCAAAATGCTGATAACCCTATTTTTGGCCAATATATCTGTGCATCCCTAATGTTAGCAGGACACAAGCAAACCAAACTCAAACTAAAAGACCAAATGATGCTTTGGGGTTGATTAACTAAAGCTGAGACTGAAAACTAAAACAGAGTGCAAAATCTGGTGCAACTCTGCATAGAAACCATTTTTTTTTTTTTTTTTTGCCAAATATATGTAATAGGGTACCGGTATCCCGGGAACACCTAGGACGTAGAGGACATAGAGGAGAATCCCGACGCCCATTGACCATTTAATTTAACCTCTTCACGGCGGCGCCTCCCGGCCCTTTAAGAGCTTTAGGATGCCGGGAGGCGGAGCTTACGATCACGTGACTGCAGTGATTGGCTGTCACATGATCCAAAAACTCCAGATTGCAAGCAACGATCGGGTGTTTTCAGTTAGGTGCCAGTGACGGCTCTCGGCACAGCTGTATTGACCGCATTTCACGCAAATATGCGGCCTCACGGCGCCAAGGAGTTACTAAGATGGTCAAAACAAGCAGATTTTATTATCTTCCTTCAGCTCTGTTGGGACTCCACAGGAATGAATAGGGATCGTTATTTCACTTGAATACAACACTCAGTCTATATCAATCATCATGGAAGAGGAATAAACAGAAGACTTATTCTGCAAACTCTTTATTAAAAGAATAATAAAATACAAATAAATGGCACTCACAATCTTATGCATTTTATAGGTTTTTAAAGAGAAGTATGACCAAAGCTATTTTGGCTATACTTCTCCTGGTGGTCACAGCAGTACACTCACGTTCGTTCTCTATTGACCCAGAGTCAGCTGATAGTGGGTTGTTGACCACTATTAGCTGACGGGGCAGAGACACGGCAGGCTCTGGAAAGATCCTGACAATATTGTCAGGATCCACCCCACCGCCCCGATAGCTGGCTCTGCCTTTCAGTGAGCAGCTAAGAGCCAGTCGCACCCACCCCCTCCCCAGCCTGGCGCTCCAGTAAGTGCTGCAGGAGCAGAGCAGAGAACAAAGACTGACAGTCACCGATCTCCACTCCAAACAGACTGAGAACTGAGTGATCAGGGGTCATGTGATCGATCAGTTCTTGGACAAATACAGGCCATACACAGAGCGAATTTCTTTCCTGCAACCACGGGTTAGAGTTGCATGGGAATCCCTCCCGCCGCGAGACAGTTACTATTGCTAGCGGCTATACCAGCCACTAGCAAAAATCACACGTAAAAATCCGTCAGGTTGGCTGTACCCAAGTTGATCGATTGATCAACTTGGTACATTCAGCCTGCCCATACATGGTTCAACGGGAACCAGCTGAGATTCGGACCATCTATGGTTGACTTTGGAGGCGGCATGAGACAGCTGCATCTCAAGACCGATACTACTGTATTAGAGCTGCACGATTAATAAATCAAGAATTGTTATCGCGATTTTTTTCCCCGTTGCGATCTTGACAAAATGTTTCACGATTCTTAATATACAAAGAATTCTCTCTGCTCTTCTGAAGCCACAGCCATCAAAAGAAAGGGAAGAAAAAAAAACTGGGCAGTCTGCCAAGAATCACAACATTCTTTAGCAGTGGATCTTAAGTATAAACATTGTAACAATTTGTCAAAGGAATAGACTTCCTGTGTATAAATGAGGAAAGTTTAACCACTTAAACACTAAACCTTTTTCTGACATCTGTTGGTTTCAAGTTAAAATCATTTTTTTTTTAGAAAATTACTTAGAACCCCCAAACATTATATATTTTTTTAGTAGAGACCCTAGAGAATAAAATGGTGGTTGTTTTTTTTTTTTTTAATGTCACACTGTATTTGCGCAGCGGTCTTTGAAACGCAATTTTTTTTGAAAAAATTACTTTAATGAATTAAGAAAAAAAAAAAAAAAAAACTAACCAGTAAAGTTAGCCCAATTTTTTTTTTTTTGTATAATGTGAAAGATTTTACGTCGCGAGAATCGTGATCTTTTTATTCTAAGCAAAAAAATGGTGATTCTCATTTTGGACAGAATCGTGCAGCTCTATACAGTATGGAGGTAAGCATTAAGGTGTTTATTTTTTTTTTTATATCTCATACTTCTCCTTTAAATAAAGAGACTTGGCACATCCAACTATCCATGTCTGAATATTGGTTTGCATTGCTACAGAAGTGCTGGAGAAACAAAGAGGATGAACAGCCATTTTTTTTCCCAGTGACACAATAATATTGCTGGGAGAGTGACAGAATTAGAGGACTTGGAGGACATCAGCATTAAAGAGGAGTTCCAGCCTTGGGGGAAAAAAAATGAAAAGGCAGCAGCTACAAATACTGTAGCTGCTGACTTAATAGAAGGACACTTACCTGTCCAGGGAGTCCAGCGATGTCGGCACCCCGAGCCAATTCGTCCATCGGCTCCGGGTGCCGGAATCATTACTAAGGGAAGCAGGAAGTAAAGCCTTGCAGCTTCACAGCCCGTTTCCTACTGCGCATGCGCGAGTCGCTCTGCGCTTTCTGACTGGTCCCACTGTCTTCTAGGACCGGTGTTGTTTTGAAAGGTGTCCGTTACACCCACCCACCCCCCACCAAAAAAAAGTGCCAAATATGGCACTGGAGGGGGGGAGGAAGCAAACAAGCGGAGCTTCCCCTTTTGGGTGGAGCTTCACTTTACAAGGTAAAATAATACACTGTATGTTTCTTTTTCCAGGTTTAATATAAAGTAATACATTGGATTACGAGCATAATTCGTTCCAGAAACATGCTTGTAATCTAAAGCACTGGTATATCAAAGCGAGTTTCCCCATAGTTAATAATGGAAACTCAGATGATTTGTTCCACAACCACTGCTGGTGTATGTTGTACTGGATGTGGCCAGAGGTGCGGGGGCGCTGGTGTATGTTGTACTGTATGTGGCAAGAGGTGCGGGGGGCTGGTGTATGCAGTACTGTATGTTGCCAGAGGTGCGGGGCCGCTGGTGTATGCAGTACTGCATGTGGCAAGAGGTGCGGGGGCGCTGGTGTATGCAGTACTACATGTGGCCAGAGGTGCGGGGCGCTGGTGTATGCAGTACTGCATGTAGCAAGAGGTGTGGGGGCGCTGGTGTATGCATAACTGTATGTGGCCAGAGGTGCGGGGGCGCTGGTGTATGCAGTACTGTATGTGGCCAGAGGTGCGGGGGCGCTGGTGTATGCAGTACTGTATGTGGCCAGAGGTGTGGGGGAGCTGGTGTATGTAGTACTGTATGTGGCCAGAGGTGCGGGGGCGCTGTGCTGGTGTATGCAGTATGTATGTGGCCAGAGGTGCGGGGGCGCCGGTGTATGCAGTACTGTATGTGGCCAGAGGTGCAAGGGGGCTGGTGTATGCAGTACTGTATTTGGCCAGAGGTGCGGGGGCACTGGTGAATGCAGTACTGTATGTGGCCAGAGGTGCGGGGGCGCTGGTGAATGCAGTACTGTATGTGGCCAGAGGTGCGGGGGCGCTGGTGAATGCAGTACTGTATGTGGCCAGAGGTGCGGGGGCGCTGGTGAATGCAGTACTGTATGTGGCCAGACATGTGGGGGCGCCGGTGTATGCAGTACTGTATGTGGCCAGAGGTGCGGGGGGCTGGTGTATGCTGTACTGTAGGTGGCCAGAGGTGCGGGGTGCTGGTGTATGCAGTACTGTATGTGGCCAGACGTGTGGGGGCGCTGGTGTATGCAGTACTGTATGTGGCTAGAGGTGTGGGGGCGCTGGTGTCTCCCGGGCTTCCTGGAGAACTCGGAGACGCTCAGAGACACTCGGGAACTGTTAAAACTTCCGGGTGCTCCGACGTACATTATGCCTCACCCAGCTGAGAGTGTCTCCACGAAGCGCTGGGAGCCACCAGCACCCCCGAACCTCTGGCCACATGCAGTACTGCATACACCAGTGGTTTTACTACATGGATTGTACCGCTCGCATATCAAGTCAAAATTTTGCTCGTCTTTCAAAATGCTAGTATACCATGTTACTCGCAAACCGAGGTATTACTGTATAGTGAATGATTTATGCTGAATGATATACCATACCAATGTGGCCGCAGAGGTCAAAGGTGGGATCTGCAAGATCGTGTCCACTCCGTTCCAAACGAAATCCACTGTGACGTTAGTTTGTGATTCTATAATAGAGCTTTCCACTGTGCTAAATAAGTCATATTGAGCAAATCCTCTTGTCTGCATCTAGGAAGGAAAAAGAAAGCATGGGAAAGATTATTAGAGGATGCAATCCGTGTACAAATGTTAAATATTTACTGCAGACACTAAAATATTTTATATATATACACACACACACACGTCTTTCATATTTCTTTTTTTTTTTTTTTTTTTTTATATAAGCAGTCCATCATAAGAAAGTTCCAGGGGTTTGGATAAACTATTATACTGACAAATGCTTTCACAGATTTAAGGATAGGTTCACCTTTAGGAGCATGTTACACCCACCACCAGCACTCCCCTGCCTGTGACAGCGGATGAAGGGGGGGCTTCTCCCCACACTCACTGTCACCATTTGAAAGCAGCGAGGCTGTGCGTGGCTCCGCCTATATATATTATTATTATAATATATATATATATATATATATATATATATATATATATATATATATACACATACACATATACACACACATACACACACACACCTATATACATATATACACACGCAAGGGTTGTTCAAAAGTTTCTGCACTTTTATATATTTGTTGGAATAAAAAAAAATATACATAGTGCGGAAACATTTTGAACAGCTCTTGTGTATATGTGAAATTAAATAATGATATCCTCCACAGCCAGAATAATTTGCAATTCATTCGATCTATGACACTGGTAAAAATACAAAAGAGGCCGCTTGGTAAACGATGAAAATCAGGAACTCACAGCGGATGAGTGATGTCTCTCTTTGTGTGATCTCTTCAGGGCTTCTAAGCTTGGGAATGAGGTTTTGTCTGTGGTCGGGCCTGTGAATAAACAACAAGATTAGTACAAGGAGTACAACAAAACCTCTCTAATTAATATTTATGACAAATTAATAAGTGAATTGCATTATATCCGTTCATGAATATAAAGTGGCAAATCTGTGGCAAATATATAAACCCTGCTGTGATATTACAGTTACTGTAGTCTGAAAATGACTTTATATGGTGACTATTGTACCCTCCTGACCAGGGGGCACACTGGACCTTGTTCTATAGATATCAGATGGTCAATATTAAAAAAATATGCCAGCTGTAAAGGACAGACTGATAATGTAGGTAATAAAGACACCTTTGAAGATTAGCTAGTAAAAATATACAAAACGTTATTAGTTACAAAAAAAAATAATTAAATACCTATAGTCACACCTTACAGTAGCGGGGTAACAATATTTTTCGCCCAAATATTCATTCCGGATAATAGCGTCCCATTGGTTAATGACTTGCATCGTTAAGAGTCTCCAGGAGCTAGGAACAGAACACTGAAGACACAATTTTAACCGCTTAACAGTTGCACTGTGGCTGGTTGGCCCGGCTGCGCGAATCACCGTAATTGTACGTCGGCCACCCGCAATTGCTCCATAGAGCCAGAACGGGGATCTGTCAATGTAAACAAACAGATTGGCCAATCCCCAGACGACGTCCTATCGTGACGAAATGCGTAGGGAGGAGCCTACGACATCATCACGTTCGTTCTTGGATGGGCTTTACACGAACCTAGGAAGTGGAGGCTACAGACGGAGACGCCGAAGTTTTTATGCTGCAATATTCCGCTGTTTTTATACTGCGATCTTGTAAGTGCAATTCTTTTATTCAATAAACCAACTGCTTGGACGTATTACACTATGGATTGTTTTTGTTTTATACCCTTGGGAATCATCTGCTGCTAACGGTTGCTGTACGCTAAGGTTGTGGGGAGACCGATTTCCCTGTGCTGAGTGAGACTGCCGTAATAGCAGTCATCACGGTCCGGTAAGCACATTTGATTTTGCACCCTGGGTGTGACAAGACATAGAAGATTATCTTCATCTGCATCTTCACCTGCTTCTTTTTGGCACTTTTTTCAAGCCACTTTTCTTAGCATAAATAATTTTTTCTCTTGTGGATTTCATTCTTGTGGGTCCTCTTCTTACACATTTTTTTATATATTTATCATTTACTTGTTGCAATACTTGTAATTTATCATTTATTTGGATATAGTGTTCATTCATATATTCTATTGATATACACCTAAATTTCACTCATTGGTTCACTTCACCATTTTGTGTATATAATTTAGTTATTTATGTGGATGAGACTGCGCCTTAGTTATCTCCTTTATTTCCTTTCACCAAAAATATTTTTTCAGCGCTGCATCTTTTTGTATTTTTTATTATTGTGAGGTTCGAGACTAAACCTTTTGGTGCTGGCTGCTTTGGTTTCACGTGTATTATTATCCTTCAATATATTTTTTGCATCCTTTAAGTGCAGCTTTTTTCTTGCTTTTCCATTAAACAAACAGATCCCCGTTCTGTCAGGGAAGTAGAGAGAGATCTGCTGACCCTAGTGATCAGGAACAGCAATCTCTCTCCTCCTACAGTCACTGCACTCCCCTCCCCATAGTTAGAAACACCTCCCTAGGGAACACGTAGCCCCTTGATCGCCCCCTAGTGTTAACCTCTTCTCCGCCAGTGACATTTATACAGTAATCAGTGGCTATTTTTAGCTCTGATCGCTGTATAAATGTCAATGGTCCCAAAAAAGTGTCAAAAGTGTCCGATCTGTCTGCCGCAATGTCGCAGTCCCGTTAAAAATTGATGATCTCCGCCATTTCTAGTGAAAAAATAAATAAATAAAAATGGCAAAAATATATCCCCTATTTTGTAGATGCTATAACTTTTGCGTAAACCAATCAATATACACTTATTGCAATTTTTTACCAAAAATATGTAGAGGAATACATATTGGCCTAAACTGATGAAGACATTTTTTATTTTTTATTTTGGATTTGGATTGCTCTTTTGCAGTAGGACGTCAGTTTCCACTTTGTCACGGTTTGCGGAGGGGCGGAAGATGTATGTGATGGTATCACCAAGCTCGGCACGCCCCCCCAGTTCGTGTGCGTGTGTGGTGGCCCCTCTATCTGTCGGCCGTTGGCGCGGGGCGGGGTTTTGGTGGAGGGGCGGCGTTCTCTCTGTGATGTAGCTTTTCCTCCATAGCGTCCTGCTCTGCGTCATTACAGCGTGACGCCCTGGGGAGGGCTATAAAGAGACTCATGCAGCCTCAGTCACGCTGCTGGAGTCCCTGGGAGTCTTATACAACACAAAACTGCTGACATGTAGATTCATTTAGCTCAGTGATCGCTTTCTCGATGCAATGTACTTACAGGGCATCATTTAAATACAAATGGTGTGGTATACTTATTGCTTTGTTCCCCTATTTGTTCTTTATTCTTACCTGCAGACTTACGCTCTTCATTTATGCCTCGTTCACGGATCAAATAGCATATGAAGGCAAGTTCTTTTATATAAAGCAGTAACTTTTAAACTTACCGTATATATTCGAGTATAAGCTGACCTGAATATAAGCCGAGGCACCTAATTTTACCACACAAAACTGGGAAAACTTATTGACTCGAGTATAAGCCTAGGGTGAGAAATGTGCAGCTACTGTAAGTGGAAAAGAGGGTCAGCAATGCCCATTTGTAGCCTCACTGTGCCCATTTGTAGCCTCACTGTGCCCATTTGCAGTCATAGGTTCCCCCGAACTTCAAACTTGGTAGTTAAGGGTTTCTAGATGCCCCCTAGCTGCAGCCAAAATTTGGGGTCTCTGGACCCAAAGGGTCCCAAAATGACATTGCTGCAGATGGACACAGTTGACCGACTTTGGGGCCCCGTATCTCGAGGCCACTTGGTGCTAGGAACCCCAGCTTTGGCTATGTTGTAGTGATAGTTCCACTGGGTTTGCACTGGGGTTCCTAGCACCCAGTGGTCCCGAGATACGGGGCCCCAAAGTCAGTTCGGAAACTGTCATTCTTTGCACCAGAAAAGTGCTTGACTCAAGTACAAGCCGAGGAGGGCACTTTCAGCACAAAAAAAATGTGCTGAAAAACTCAGCTTATACTCGAGTATATACGGTACTAAATGAATACATAGGGGATCTTATTATAACTATATTGCATTGCTTATGCCCCAATGTTATCTCACTTTCAGAGGGCTAATCTTGGCCCTATACAGTCCAGGTTAATCACTTCAGCCCCGGAAGGATTTACCCCCTTCCTGACCAGAGCACTTTTTTGCGATTCGGCACTGCGTCGCTTTAACTGACAGTTGCGCGGTCATGCGACGTTGCACAGATTCTTTTGAGAAATAATCTGATGGAAATCTGGGGGCTTTATTTAAGTCTCCAGTTTGGTGGACGAGTCTCACATACCTGCATAAGTCACTTTATGGAAGGCCATTCCTGTGATCTCATTTCTGCTGGTTTTAATAGGCTCAGCGGAAAGCCAACATGTCCCTTCTGGATCGGTGCCGTCACATCGCACCCACAATTGAGGCAAAACGTCCACTGCTCTCCCATTCCTCAGCTCAGCCATGTTGGGGTTGTGTGTTAAAGTATAGCTGGAAAGTAGCTGCCTACAAAAGGTAACACACACACACACAAACTACATTAGAATTCACTATGAATACTACACTTTTATTTAACTACTTCAACCCTGGGCACTTTTACCCCCTTCCTGCCCCAGGCCAATTTCCAGCTTTCAGCGCTGTCACACTTTGAATGACAATTGCGCGGTCATGCTACCCATATGACAAATTTATCATTTTTTTGAGACAGACAGAGCTTTCTTTTGGCAGTATTTACTCACCACTGGGGTTTTTATTTTTTGCTAAACAAAAAACACCCTTTTCTTAGTTTCTGTTAAAAAAAATTGTGCAAATAAGTAATTTTTTTTTCTTCATTGATGTGTGCGGATGAGGCCGGCTAGGATGGGCGCTGAGGAGGCTGCACTGATAACCTGCACTGATAATCAGGGCACTGATGAGGAGGCACTGATATGTGGCACTGATAGGCAGCACTATTGGGCACTGATGAGGAGGCACTGATAGGCAGCACTATTGGGCACTGATGAGGTGGCACTGATAGACAGCACTATTGGGCACTGATGAGGAGGCACTGATATGTGGCACAGATAGGCAGCACTATCGGGCACAGATAGGCAGCACTATCGGGCACAGATAGGCAGCACTATTGGGCACAGATAAGGAGGCACTGATATGCAGCACTATTGGGCACTGATGAGGTGGCACTGATAGGCAGCACTATTGGGCACTGATGAGGAGGCACTGATATGTGGCACAGATAGGCAGCACTATCGGGCACAGATAGGCAGCACTATCGGGCACAGATAGGCAGCACTATCGGGCACAGATAGGCAGCACTATTGGGCACAGATAAGGAGGCACTGATATGTGGCACTGATAGGCAGCAGTATTGGGCACTGATGAGGAGGCATTGATATGTGGCACTGATAGGCAGCACTATTGGGCACTGATGAGGTGGCACTGATTGGCAGCACTGATGGGGCTGCGCTGATTATCAGTGTAAAGAATGTACTCACTTCGCCCGGTGAGCCTTGCCGGATCTCTGTGTGAGGAAAAGACTGCCAATAACCGACAAGTCTGTTTTCATGTGACCAGCTATGATTGGACACAGCTTATCACATGGTAAGGGGCCACTGTGATTGGCCCATTATGATGATCTGTGAGTGTGTCTACCACACACAGAGTCTCCCTGGGTCATTCACCATATCCTATGGTTTGGTAAGCAATCTGCTTTATGTCGTCTCCCGCCTATTACTTTACTCTAAAGGCCTGCTTATAAAGTAACCTATCCTATCTTTGCTCTTTTCAGGCTTTGTGGGACTGATGGAACAGTCTCCTTTCCTTTCTATATAATTTGAACCCATATGTGGGGCCTGCTTTTCCTAAAGTTCCCTATAAATGCAGGATTACTATTGAGGGATAGCCTTATGACCCCCCCATTCAATCTTTACTGGAGCGTGCATGTCATTACTGGTGCAACTGGATGATCTATGTGTCATTTAAACTGATGGATATTCCCAAGCATATTCTTGTGTAATTCCAAGTAATTTAATTTTTCTAACACTATGTATGTGAAGATATCACTATATATATATATAACAGCTCATGGATATCTACTTGTATACTTCTATATGGTTATTTAGGATAGACTCATGTACATACACATATATATATATATATATATATATATATATATATATATATATATATCTATCTATCTATATGGATCTACACGTCTATCTATGTTCCTATAAATACTATACAGTAAAACCTTAGACTCTTAGACTACGAGCATAATTGATTTCGGAAACATGCTTGTAATCCAAAGCACTTGTATATCAAAGTGAATTTCCCCATAAGAAATAATGGAAACTCAGATGATTCGTTCCACAACCATTTATTCATAAGCCCGTCAGTTTATAGTCCATATAAAAAGATTATAGCAATGTGATAGGTTGTGTAACCATAAAATGTCCATCCACAAATGGAAGCCTCCACAAGGGGATTAGAAGCAAAATCCAGAAGGTACTAGAGTATAAAAGAGAAGAGAGGCGCCTCTTAGGTGTAGCAATATGGTTACATTTAATGAAGGTACAACATTTAGCAACTCACATGGTTGATGATTAAAAGAGGCACATCTCAGTATGCAGGCATCCGGGGTAAAGCCGTCCACATAGACCATCCTCCACACCGCCGGCTCTCACCTCTGTCGGTTTGCAATCATTACCGGGAAGACTACCCTGCAGAAGAGCGATCTGAAAGCGAGGCGTGGAGCACAGTGTGGAAGGGACGACATTGATGGCGGTGAGGAGGACGGTCTATGTGGACAGCTTTACCCCGGATCTCTGCATACTTAGATGTGTCTCTTTTAATCATCAACCATGTGAGTTGCTGAATGTTGTACCTTCATTAAATGTAACCGTATTGCTACACTTAGAGGCGCCTCTCTTCTCTTTTATACTCAATTGTGACGCTACTTGTATATCAAGACATCGATTGTTTATCAGGTCAAAACTTATAAAAAAAAATGTTGCTTGTCATGCAAAACGCTCTCAAACCAAGTTACTCTCAATCCAAGGTTCTACTGTATTTACTTTTTTTAAAGAGGTAGCGATTACACGTTATATTGAGAATTACCTTCAGTCCGTAGTCTCTTCATAGATTTGCTACCCCTGGGAAGTGAACACTTTATACAATTTTAAGACTAACTATGGCCATTCTATTTGACCCTACAGTTTTCCTCTTTCATACCTATTGTGGGACAGACACTGTGTGACCTCTCCTTGTACTCCGGTGCCCGCCTGGGGAGACTCGAACGCATGTATATTCAGACCCAGGCAAGGTGAATATACTATACATGTTAAATAAATGATATATATGTGCTTCTGTTAGTAACAACATGTGTAATGTAATATGATTTATTATCTATGAATTTTCTATTTGTATAGCGAGGCCTGTTTTTCTTCTATTCCCCCTCTCGTGTGTCCTGAAGAAGCGGATCAGCGAAACGCGTTGATGCACAGGGGTTTACTCTCTTAATATCCTGTAACAAATCCAGTGTATCGGCCCTTGTTTTTTCTATTGTGTTTTTGAACACAGGAATGTTATATTATCACAACTGCAAGCGCTGTATTTAGTTTTGATTAAAAAATGTGCACTGTCACTGTACTAAAGACACTGGCTGGGAAGGGGTTACCATCAGGGGTGATCAAAGGGTTAAAGGATCACTAAAGATATATATATTTTTTTTTTAAATAACAAACATGTTATACTTACCTCTACTGTGCAGCTCGTTTTGCACAGAGTGGCCCTGAACCTGCTCTTCTGGGGTCCCTCGGCGGCTCTCTTGGCTCCCCCCCACCCCGCAAGGACTCAACACCTTCATGTGAGCTCCCTCGCATGGTGTTGAGTGCTTGCGGGCGCGCTCCCGTGATACAGCCGGCAGCCATAGCCGCTCACTGTATCACTCGTCCCCGCCCCCTGACACGCCGCGTCATTGGATGTGATTGACAGCAGCGTGAGCCAATGGCCGCACTGCTTTCAATCCATCCACTCTAGCCAATCAACGGCCAGGCTGAGCGGCGAAGAGGATGTCGGGGGGCAAGCGCGGGACTTTCGAGGGGTCAGGTAAGTAAAACGGGGGGGGGGGGGGGGGGGGGGTGGTATTGTCGGAAGTTTTTTCACCTTAATGCATAGAATGCATTAAGGTGAAAAAACTTTTACCTTTACAACCCCTTTAACTGTGTGCCTAGCCTGTGCATACTCACTGTGGGGAAGGTAAAGACTAGGGGAAGGCAAAGACCCATGTCCCTGCTTTGCAGGAACACAGGATCAATACCTTCTCTTTTGATAGAACGCAATCTGCCTTGTTTACATAGGCAGATTGTTGGCATGATCAGTCCTATTTTTAATATCAATGCCAACATTTTACAATGTCTGCCAGGGTATGCAAACTTTTGAGCAAAATTGTATATGAACAACGATTGGGATTTAACCAAAGAGCAACAGAATACACATGATGCACGCCTAGGAAAACGAATTCTACAGGGCAGCCATGTCCCCTAATTCAGATTACCAGGAAAATGAAACCATGAAATGACAGAAATACCTGGCTTTCATGGAGGACAGCGGCAATGGTAGGCAGGACTCCTCCGCAGGGACATTGAATGAATGGCTGTAACTGTCCTGGGATTTGTCCATATTCTCTTCATCTACTTTGAAAGGCTGGAAAAGAACAGGTACAGGAGATCACTTAAAGCATAACCAAAAGTAAAAACACTAAAATGACATATAGAAAAAGAGAAAGGTTTCCCCTAAGCGGACTTTTAACCACTTAAGGACCAGCCTCGTTTTGGAATTTAGGTGTTTACATGTTTAAAACAGGTTTTTTTGCTAGAAAATTACTTAGAACCCCCAAACATTATATATTGTTTTTTTTTCCTAACACCCTAGAGAATAAAATGGCAGTCATTGCAATACTTTTTTTCACTCCGTATTTGCGCAGCGGTCTTACAAGCGCGCTTTTTTTTGGAAAAAATTCACTTTTTGAATAAAAAAAAATAAGACAACAGTAAAGTTAGCCCAATTTTTTTTTTATATTGTGAAAGATAATGTTACACCGAGTAAACTGATACCCAACATGTCACGCTTCAAAATTGCGCCCGCTCGTGGAATGGCGTCAAACTTTTACCCTCAAAAATCTCCATAGGCGACGTTTAAAAAAATTCTACAGGTTGCATGTTTTGCGTTACAGAGGAGGTCTAGTGCTAGAATTATTGCTCTCGCTCCAACGATCGCGGCGATACCTCACACGTGTGGTTTGACCACCATTTTCATATGCAGGCGCTACTCACGTATGCGTTCGCTTCTGCGTGCGAGCTCGTCGGGACGGGGCGTTTAAAAAAAAATTTTTTTTTTTTTTTTAAATTTATTTTACTTTATTTTATTTATTTTTACACCGTTTAAAAAAAATTTGTCACTTTTATTCCTATTACAAGGAATGTAAACATCCCTTGTAATAGAAAAAAAAGCATGACAGGTCCTCTTAAATATGAGATCTGGGGGGTCAAAAAGACATCAGATCTCATATTTACACTGAAATGCAATAGAAAAAAAAAAAAAAGTCATTTAAAAAAATGACATTGAAAAAAAATGTGCCTTTAAGACGTATGGGCAAAAGTGCCATTTTGACATCGCTTCCGCCCAGCAGTGTCATGGAGACGAGTGGGCGCCATCTTCCCCTCACTCGTCTCCATGCACAGCTAGAGGACAGATGCGATTAATGTTAATCGGGAGGGCCCCCCCTCTCCCGCCGCGATCCGGTGCCCTCCGCCCCTTACCGGAACCGTCGGTAGCAGCGGAGGGCACCGGATCGCGGCGGGCCCCTCTCCCGCCACTGATAAAAGTGATCTTGCGGCGAATCCGCCGCAGAGACCACTTTTATCTTGTAGCCGCACGAAAACGGGGATATCAGGGTTATGGCAAAGTCAGCTAGTGTCACCGTGCTGAAGGGTAGATGAGAGAGCCTCCTTACACCCAACGCGTTTCGGGGTACAGTTTAATGATTTTCAATATTTCGTTGTATAACATTAAAATTTTCTCCCCCGGGGACGACATTTACAATATCAAATCTCTTGTGTAGAGATTTTTTTTTTATCTGCTGTGTTTGATGCCCATAGGCCTTGAGATAGCTACCCCATCGGCACAGTTCTTTAGTGTTATCTACTCATCTTTTTAATGTTATACAATGAAATATTGAAAATCACCCTGCTCTTCAACATTATGTAAGTGGATCATTAAAATGTTTGGTATTTTATGTACCATGACTGCAATCTTCTACATGTGAAACTGATTACATTAGGGCTGTGGAAATTAAAGATTAATTCCTCGATTCATTTTTTTGATCGATCAAAATTCTTTTGATCGGTACTCACCTCTCCGCCGCCTTCCGGGTCTTCAGGGTGTTCCATCGGAGATCCGGTGACGTCACCGGACTCCTCCCCCCATTCCCCAATGCCTCCGTCTGCTATCGAAGGGAAGGGGGGAGGAGTCCGGTGACGTCACGGACATCGACTTCACCGGACTCCTCCCCCCTCCCCCAAGTGCCTCCGTCTGCTAACGAAGGGGAGGGGGGAGGAGTCCGGTGACGTCACGGACATCGACGTCACCGGACTCCTCCCCCTTCCCCAAGTGCCTCCGTCTGCTAACAAAGGGGAGGGGGGAGGAGTCCGGTGACGTCACGGACATCGACGTCACCGGACTCCTCCCCCCTTCCCCATGTGCCCCCGTCTGCTAACGAAGGGGAGGGGGGAGGAGTCCGGTGACATCACGGACATCGACGTCACCGGACTCCTCCCCCCCTTCCCCAAGTGCCCCTGTCTGCTAACGAAGGGAAGGGGGGAGGAGTCCGGTGATGTCGAAGTTCTGATTGAATGTAACGCGTACGGGGGAGGAGCTACACATGACGTCACCCGCTGCTGCCCTACGGAACTAACACGATTGTCGGCTTTACATGCTGCGTTTTTATCATCTTTATGTGAGTAGTTTGTGTTTGAACACAAAAATGTAATCTTATACTTAAAGTGGTGTTCTACTGTATAAAACGCTTTTGTTTTTTATGTTGCTAAATGCCAAAGATTATGACTTATAAAAAATTTTCTCCAATTTATTTTTTTTACTTGATTTCATGCACATTTATGAATTTTGTTTTTTTGGGGTGGAACACCACTTTAAGCGGTGAGCACTTAGATCTTTTCTTTCTACCCATGACCCGGCGTCCTTGCTGAGATCTAAGGAGACGTGAGAGAAGTTTATGGTCCGTGTTAACACCCTTTTGATACCCGCTTGCATGACCACCTGTTTGCACAGGGGTCCAGGCCATAAGGTGAGAGTGATTAGTAAGACCGGAGGTGGAGGGATTGTCACGCTACTGTGGAAAAAAAAAAAAAAAAAAGACTGACGTCAGTGCTACAGTTTGAATATAAAACGTATTTGTGTGAACCGTGAAGTTAAGTCATGGATGGTGGAAACTAACTAGTGTCAGGTGATTGTATATAGTGTATACCACATTTACCACTGACTAATGCAGAGTTGCAATGCAAGGAGATCAGCTAAAAGTAGTTGGATCTGTATGTGCGTTATAATTAATCGAAATTAGTCGATTAAAAAAACAAATAACGATTAATCGAACACGAAAATTTTAATCAGTAACAGCCCTAATATATATATATTTTCAATTATGCTATAGATGAATTTTTCCTTTCTATGCACCCCTGAAGGAGGATTAAACTGTACCCCGAAACGCGTTGGGTGTAAGGAGGCTCTGTCATATACCCTTCAGCACGGTGACACTAGCTGACTTTGTCTAGATAAATCAATATTTCATTCCGATATGTCTTTTTAATTAGAGCCCTTGCACACTGGGGCGGGGGGGCGGCGTCGGCGGTAAAACGCCGCTATTAATAGTGGCGTTTTACCGTCGGTATGCGGCCGCTAGCTGGGCGGTTTTACTCCCCGCTAGCGGCCGAGAAAGGGTTAAATACCACCGCAAAGCGCCTCTGCAGAGGCGCATTGCCGGCGGTATAGCCGCGCCATCCCATTGATTTCAATGGGCAGGAGCGGTAAAGGAGCGGTATACACACCGCTCCGAAGATGCTGCTAGCAGGACTTTTATTACCGTCCTGCCAGCGCATCGCTCCAGTGTGCAAGCCCTCGGGGCTTTCACACTGAAATGAAAGTAGCGGCACTTTCGGGGCGGTTTGCAGGCGCTATTATTAGCGCAATAGCACCTGCAAACCGCCCCAGTGTGCAAGGGCTCTTATGTATAAATTATCAATAAAAACTTTTTCTACTACTATACCTGCATATGTTTACATGTGACACTATTAGTTGCCTTAAAAGTCCGCTTAGGGGAAACCTTTCTCTTTTTCTTGAATACTGGATGTGGCACAATACAAGAATAGACTTTGCCATTCGCTCTCCTTTCTCCTAAAATGACATACCGTGTTTCCCCGAAAATAAGATCTAGTGTGATTGTCGTTGATGGCTGCAATATAAGCCCTACCCCCCCCCCCCCCAATAAGCCCTAGTTAAAGTCCTTGCAGATCTTATTTTCAGGGTAGGGCTTATATTGCAGCCATCACTGACAATCACCCTAGGTCTTATTTTCGGGGAAACAGGGTATATGCTTCTGGTTTCAATTCATCCTGCATGTTTAAAATTCTGTTTACATTTAGTTCTCACAAGTACTTTAGAATTGTTCCATCTGCATTCATTTCCTTTATATTTGTGTCTACAATTCATTTGTCTCTCTTGGTATCACCCCCTGGTAGCCACCCATACAGATGCTCAAAGAGCAAAGAACGCAAGGCGGGATAAGCCTGAGGTGAAGGAACACATCCCCGGCATCCCTATAGACAAGCATGTTCTTTTCCTGATGGCCACACTGGATGGTGCTCTTTCCCTGGAAATTGCACATCTAAAAAAGGGAGCCCAGGAGTGCGTTTTTTTTTCACTTTTGAAATCAGCGGGATGCCGATTTATGAAGAACAGGAAATAGTAAAGAAAACAGCAGCTACATGGATGGACTAATGACATGCACATCTAAAGGCAACCCAGGGATGTGTTTTTTCACTTTTGAAATCAGCAGGATGGCGATTTATGAAGAACAGGAAATAGTAAAGAAAACAGCAGCTATAGGGATTGACTGATGAAATACACTCATTTTCAAAGTAAGAAAAAAAAAAAAAATACAAAAAAGGCAGGGTTCGGGGGGCGTGGCCGGATGTGAAGGAGAGAAGACGTGCTGCGGCTGAGCTCCGCTCTCACATAGATCCTGATACCGATCCTAGCTCGAAAATCTCACCTACCTCCACCTAATCCGGCACCCTGGGGTCCAAGAGGTCCCTCAGCACCAAGCGGACCCCCCCGCCACCTCCGGGTAAGACCCGTTCATCATCCGCGGCCTATACCCGCTCCTCGGCCGCCGCCATCTTGTCCACGAGGCCTCCTATCTCCACAATGTCGGCTGGTACACAGACACAAACCCTCTCTGAGCTGTCTGCAGCACAAGCAGCCTCACATGCAGAGCTTCTAGCCGCCATAAAAACGGGCAATGACTCGGTCATGGTTAAGATAGACCATCTAGTCACCGATGTCAGCCTTATAAGGCACGACATGGACAAATTTAGGTCCCGGTTTGCTGAGGCTGAAGGCCGCATTTCCCAGCTAGAGGACGATACCAGAGCTGACTCCAGGGACCTCCGTGCCCTGCAATTGCAAGTGAAAGCCCTGCAAGAAAAGTCCATAGACACTGAGAACAGACTGAGGAGGAACAACATTCGTGTCATAGGTCTCCCTGAGAGGGCAGAGGGGTCTAAACCAGCTGAATTTGCAGAATCCTTCCTCCTCTCTCTCCTGGATATCCCTGCCATGCCTCCCACATATGTAGTGGAGAGGGCCCACAGAGTTCCCCCTGCTCCCCCTATACCCGGAGCCCCGCCGAGACCATTCCTCCTCAGGCTCCTTAACTATAGGGACCGGGATAAACTGCTTGCTGCAGCCAGGGAGAAGCAAGAATTACGCTTCAACAACGCAAAGATAATGCTCTTTCCCGACTATTCCCCAGAGATACAGCAAAGACGCCGATCGTTCACGGAAGCAAGAAGACGCTTGAGAGACAAAGGATTAAAATTCAGCTTACTTTACCCTAGCAAGCTTCGAGTGATCGATGGCGAAAGAGCTCACTTCTTCATGGATCCTGAGGCAGCTCTCTCCTGGCTGGATGGTCGTGGCTAAATGGCAGCTCTGTATCCCCAAGTACTGTGACTTGATTTAATTAACCGGCAAGTTCCAATCCTCCTATTTTCCCTCTTTCCACTTGGATCTACCATCAATAATCTTTACTTACCCTCGGGGTCATATTACCTGCTGCGGATTTCCATTTTTCAAGGTTTCCAAGGGATACGCTGAGATTCTGACCCCATCTTCACTCGCATTGCAAGATGATCCCATACTTTTTCTTTCTTTTTTGCTAGACTTTTATTTTTCTCCCTCCTCCCCCCTTTTTTCTTATGTCACTATTTCATTCCACAGCTCCAATTGAATAAGTCATTCAACGTGTGTGTGAACTGAGCACTATATTGAGAGCCGGACTGCTCTCCGGCTGAGCGAACTACACAACTGCCCAACAGGTTTTCCACGCAGCAGAACCTCACTTCCCCTCCTGCACTCCCCCTCCATCTGCCCCCACTTGGTGGCTTTATATCACTCCACGGTTGAGGGGAATAAAATAACTTTCACACCCCCTACCAAGACCACGGACTGGTCTCCAGTAAAAACATTACTGAGTGATAACCCTATTTAAGGGTACACCTACAGTTAGAAGTTGTTTTTTTCTTTTTTGGGTAAAACTATTCCCGCTCTCCTCCCCGGTTTTGATTTCTTTTTCTTTTGGAGAGGAGATGGGAATCAGTAGGATAAGCACTCAGTGCTTGGGTTGTTTATGTTTTAGTTTGTTGTTTTTATTGTTAGTGTTTAAATGGTTGCTGCAGTGGTCAATTGCTACCGCCACAAGGTGGGGTTACTCGGGGATTTTGCTGTCTGTGAGTTGCCCTCCCATATGCCCCTCCTACTATCCTGTCCGACATCGGTCCCCCTTCTACGAATGGCTACCTCCCTAACTGAAAAATTTACTGTCCTCTCATGGAATATCAGAGGCCTGAATTCTAAATTCAAACGCGCACTATTAACTAAATACCTGAAACTCCACTCCCCTCATATTATTCTTCTCCAAGAGACTCACCTCACAGGCAGCAAGGTTCTGACACTTAAAAAACCCTGGATACAGAGGTCTGTGCACGCTACATACTCCTCCTATGCAAGGGGGGTCTCAATACTAATTGCCAAGAAATTCCCATGTACAATTGAGGAGGTATGCACTGATCCCCAGGGTAAATTTGTTATTTTGGTGTTTAAACATTGGTCTCAGAGATATATTGTGATTAATATTTACATACCTCCACCCTTTTCTCCAAGCCTTCTCTATACAGTCCTGGAAAAAGCGGCCCCCTTTTGCCCTGGGAAACTTTTGGTAATGGGGGATTTTAATGCTATTCTCTCCCCAGAGATGGATAGACCTGCCCCTCCTAAAAGCCACAACTCTGACTTACTCTCCTGGGCACAGGCAATGGGCTTGGAGGAGATATGGAGATGGAGACACCCTGCCCTTAGGGCTTACTCGTGCTTCTCGGCTTCCCACAAGACTGCCTCAAGGATAGACTTAGCCTTCTCTAACCAATCACTGTTAACAGACGTAGTGGAGGCCTCCTATCTTCCCAGTGGCTTATCTGATCATAGCCCTCTGGTTGTGGAGTTCCGCTCGTCTGCATGTCGCGATGCGGCTTTGTGGAGGCTGGGGGCACAGTGGATCTCTCACCCTGAGGTGGCTGACATTATCCCGCCCGGGTTGGCGGATTTTTGGGATCACAATAGGGAATCTTCATCTCCGCAAATAGTCTGGAACACATTCAAGGCCTACACCAGAGGCCTATACATTTCCACCATAGCCAGTGTTAAGAAACAGCAGGGCCAACAAACTCAGCTACTCCAACAGTCAGTTGATAATCAGAGTGCAGTGTTCAGTGCAGACCCCTCGCCCTTTCACTTTGATTCGCTTAATGCAGCGCAGAGTGCATTAAACATACATATGTCAGAGGTCACCAGGCTAGACATACACAAAGGTAGACAGAGGTTCTTTGAGCAAGGGGACAAGAATGGTCGCCTCTTGGCTATGATGGCTCAACATGACCATCCACTCACAACTGTCTCCAGTCTACGCTCCTCTGAGGGAGATGTAGTGACGTCCCAATCTGCAATATTGGAGGCTTTCGGTGCTTTTTATGGGAAGCTTTATGACTCCTCTCTCCCCTCCGATTTCCGACCCGAATCACTACAGGACCTCTTGGATCCGCTGGCTCTCGGTTGGCTCTCGGACGCGGAGAGACAGTCACTGGTCCAGCCTTTTACGGCACAGGAAGTCCTAAATGTTATCCGCTCCTTCCCCACTGGCAAAGCACCAGGGCCAGACGGACTCCCAATTGATTTCTACCGAACTCACTGTGAGCTGCTGGCACCCATTCTAGCCCAGCTATATACTACCTGCTTGTCCAAGGGTGATTTACCCCCATCAATGTACCAGGCATACCTAACCTTAATTCATAAGCCCCCCAAGGACCCAGAGTTATGTGCATCATACAGACCGATCGCATTATTGAATAACGATCTTAAAATCTTAACCAAACTCCTAGCCTCCCGTCTTTATCCTTTGCTGCCATCAGTAATCGATCCCGACCAAACAGGATTTATGCCCAAGAGATCTACTGATGTAAATCTCAGAAGACTCTTCACAAATATCCATACCCAACATGAAAATTCGGGGACAAGGGCCATTGCCCTGTTGGACATAGAGAAGGCTTTCGATACGGTGGAGTGGCCCTTCCTCTGGGAAACCCTCCGGAGGATGGGCTTTCCACTGAAGTTCATTTCGTGGTTACAGACTATATATAAGTGCCCCACCTCTTCGATACGCCTTGGCTCCAATTTGTCATCTCCCTTCAGAATGTTTAGGGGAACTAGGCAGGGCTGCCCTCTCTCCCCGGCCCTGTTTGCCATAGCCATTGAGCCGGTTGCTGAAGCCCTACGTACATCGCCCCATATTAAGGGGCTGCGTGTTGGCTTGCTGGAAGAGAGGGTAGCCCTGTACGCAGATGATATGGTCCTCTTTCTTGCAGATGCAGGCCCATCGCTCCAAGGAGCACTTTCAGTTCTAGACACATTCTCTGAAGTTACAGGCTTGCGGGTTAATTGGTCAAAATCCACCCTATTTCCAATAGACCAGGAGGCTAGGAACACCTCCCCCCCTGACAGTCCATTAAGTTGGGTAGACACCTTCAAATATCTTGGGGTTCAGGTCTCATCTCATGCCCAGGACTTCATTAAACTAAATCTTGATCCAGTGTTGGATGATATGAGACCCAGACTCAAATCATGGAGCAATTTACCCCTGTCAGTTTGGGGTAGAGTAAATCTCCTCAAAATGAAAATTATTCCCAAACTCACCTATCTTTTTCGTCACTCCCCGCAGTGGATCCCCAAGTCATTCTTCACCAAACTCAACCAAAAATTCTCAGATTTCTTGTGGGGCCCCACCCCACCTAGATACAAACTGTCTACCTTGATGAGGCCAACATCTCAGGGCGGCATGGCTTTCCCGGACTGTTATAAATATTTCATAGCCTCACAGTTAGTGACGGTGGTCTGGTGGTTAGTCCCTGACAAAACCAATGCGGCCTCAGCTTTGGAGGCTACAGTGGTGGGTTCCTGGGAGACCCTCCAGCTCTTAATACATAGAGGTCCACGCGCCCCTCACCCACTAACCCCATCCATGCACACTACCCTGCGAGCATGGCGAACGGGTCTTAATATTAGTAAACACAAACACTCTGAACCCTCTCCCAACGCCCCGTTATGGTCAAACCCCAATCTACCACATTTCCTTAAGCTTTCAGACCCCCAAATATGGACTAAATATGGCATCAAACTAATTTCACATGTTATATCACAGACTTCGTTGCTTTCCTTCGACCAGTTGTCCGCAATGTATAACCTACCGAAACACTACCAGTTCCGCTATTTTCAACTTGCACATGCATTTGCTGCCCAATTTTCTCACTCCTCTTGCATCCTGACTCAGTCCGAGCTGGAGAGGACGCTCAGATACGGCTGCACTGAAAAACCTACTTCGCATTTGTACGCGCATCTGGTCTTTGCGTCCTTACCATCTCTGGATGGACTCTGGTCCCGTTGGCAACGCGATATCCCTGCGTTGGATGACGATGACTGGGATGACGTCTGGGATTTCCCCTTCAGGTCACTCGTTTCCATAAGAGACAGAGTGGTACAATTTAAAATTGTCCACAGGGCCTATTATACCCCACATAGACTACACCTTATGAACCCTCAGCATTCTCCGGCATGCTGGAGATGTGGCATGTCTCCAGGAGACTTTGCACACATCTTCTGGCACTGCCCAAGACTACAACAATACTGGACAGAGGTACTTGATCTAACTAACAAAGTGGCCTCAACCAACCTTTCCCCTCTGATGGAGATATGTATACTGGGTTTGTTAGAAAATCTTGTTCATACCATAGCCAAACGCACACTGATCAGTCTACTACTCTTCTATGCCAGGAAAAATATCACAATGCAGTGGAAAAAATCTAACCCTCCATCAGTTACGCAGTGGAAACATCTAGTTAATGGGAATCTCCCGCTATACAAAGACACTTATGCTAACAGAGGTTGTCCTTTGAAATTTGATAGAGTCTGGCGCAATTGGATGGAGAAAATGAATATTTCTTAACAAACATGGTTTTACAATAACTGTCAGGTCAAAATACTGATTAGAATAGCGTGCTTCTAGACCCTTCTGTCTGTAATTTCAGGCTTGTATATCTCATGGTATTTAACTGTCTATTTCCCTCTGAGGAGGACCATTTGTATACCTTTACTATTGCTATGTAATTTGGCAACCCATGCTGTCGGACGCCTTATGTAACTAGATGTGGTGTTGATGTACTGTAGCAACCAAGTGTAACTGTTTGATTGTTTCAAAATCTTAATAAAAATATATTTAAAAAAAAAAAAAAAAAAAAGGCAGGGTTCACATATGTGCGGCCGCGGTTCCCAGCATGGGGTCCGCTGCGTCCATGTTCACAGGGTTCAGGTGCAAATCAAGTCTACATTTTTGCCTGGATTCGCACCTGAACCGGATCCAAAGACACACAGGACTCTTTTGGGATCCACTGAGAGCCGGGTACACTCGCATGTCATGTGAAATGAACGCGCAGAAAGCCGCATCCGATTCGCACATGTGTGAACCCAGCCCGAGTATTGTTCTTTGAATGAATGAATGATTTGTAAAGCGCTGCAAATGCGAACTGAATCGCCTCACGGCGCTAAATGCGTTTTACTGTGTTGAACAGGAAGGTTTTGAGTTTTTTCCTGAAGGCCAGATGGTTTTCTTCCATGCGGATGTGAGTCGGAAGAGTGTTCCATAGCCAAGGTCCCTGGACTGGGAATCTGCGTTCTCCCCTTGCTTTGTAGCGGTATTTCTTTATTAATACTTAAAGTATACTAAAAGTATACTTTAGTTATACGTTATACTTAAAGTATAACTACAGGCAAAACTTTTTTTCGTTTTGGATAGAGTGGAAAGGGATTAGACACCCTGTCAGTTTTTATTGTTGTCTGTGCCCCCATCAGGGATCCCCCCCCCCCTTCTCTATTTGTCCTGTTTACCATTATCATTGAAAGTGAAAGTAAAAGAAAATCCATCATTTTGGGTTGTTCCCAGAAAAGTAATGGAGGGGAAATCTTCCAATGGGGACACTAGTTCTGTGATATGGGGGGTCCCCAAGGAATTCCCTTAATTTACAGGGATTTCCCCTCACTTCCTATTTGGCTATGGGTCAGGAAGTGAAGGGAAATCTCCGCAATGGGACGCAGATGGTGGGGAAAAAAAAAAAAAGACCTGAAAGGGGTTATAACCCTCCCTTACTCTATCCAAAATGGAAAAAAAAAAAAACGTTTGCCTATAGTTCTACTTAAACGCAATTATTGTGCTTTCAGTACATCCTTTATATGTGTTTATTGTTCTCAAATATGAATAGATCATCATGTTTTCATGGCACCATACCTTTCCCTCCATAACAAAAGCCATTTCACCTCCACCCCAGAAACCTTCCAGTGACTTGCATTGGCCTGGATTAACCAAGTGAACCTGCAGGTCATCCTAAAATGAAAAAGAACAGTTGGGTTAGACCACATTAGAAAGTGTTACTATAATAACAATAACAAAAAATGATCTGAAATATGCAGCATAATTACTTGTTACTCTTAAATTTTTCATGTTTTATGCAGATTAATATCTAGTAGGGAAAACACAAATCTATAGGGCTGCAACTAACGATTGTTTTCAGAATTGATTCGTTGGCCAATTATTGTTTCAATGAATTTATTAATCAGAATTAAAATCTCAAATAAAAGGTTGATGTATAATTTAGTTATTACATAACGTAAAAAAAAAGACAATTTATTATTGAATATATACAGTAGTAAATATACAGTATCTCACACACGTGAGTACACCCCTCACATTTTTGTAAATATTTTCTTCTATCTTTTCATGTGACAACACTGAAGAAATGACACTTTGCTACAATGTAAAGTAGTGAGTGTACAGCTTGTATAACAGTGTAAATTTGCTGTCCCCTCAAAATAACTCAACACACAGCCATTAATGTCTAAACCGCTGGCAACAAAAGTGAGTACACCCCTAAGTGAAAATGTCCAAATTGGGCCCAATTAGGCATTTTTCCCTCCCCGGTGTCATGTGACTCGTTAGTGTTACAAGGTCTCAGGTGTGAATGGGGAGCAGGTGTGGTAAATTTGGTGTTATCGCTCTCACTCTCATACTGGTCACTGGAAATTTAACATGGCACCTCATGGCAAAGAACTCTCTGAGGATCTAAAAAAAAAGAATTGTTGCTCTACATAAAGATGTCCTAGGCTATAAGAAGATTGCCAAGACCCTGAAACTGAGCTGCAGCACGGTGGCCAAGACCATACAGCGGTATAACAGGACAGGTTCCACTCAGAACAGGCCTCGCCATGGTCCACCAAAGAATTTCATTGCACATGCTCAGCGTCATATCCAGAGGTTGTCTTTGGGAAATAGACGTATGAGTGCTGCCAGCATTGCTGCAGAGGTTGTAGGGGTGGGGGGTCAGCCTGTCAGTGCTCAGACCATACGCCGCACACTGCATCAAATTGGTCTGCATGGCTGTCATCTCAGAAGGAAGCCTCTTCTAAAGATGATGCACAAGAAAGCCTGCAAACAGTTTGCTGAAGACAAGCAGACTAAGGACATGGATTACTGGAACCATGTCCTGTGGTCTGATGAGACCAAGATAAACTTATTTGGTTCAGATGGTGACAAGCGTGTGTGGCGGCAACCAGGTGAGGAGGACAAAGACAAGTGTGTCTTGTCTACAGTCAAGCATGGTGGTGGGAGTGTCATGGTCTGGGGCTGCATGAGTGCTGCCGGCACTGGGGAGCTACAGATCATTGAGGGAACCATGAATGCCAACATGTACTGTGACATACTGAAGCAGAGGATGATCCCCTCCCTTCAGAGACTGGGCCGCAGGGCAGTATTCCAACATGATAACGACCCCAAACACACCTCCAAGAGGACCACTGCCTTGCTAAAGAAGCTGAGGGTAAAGATGATGGACTGGCCAAGCATGTCTCCAGACCTAAACCCTATTGATCATCTGTGGGACATCCTCAAACGGAAGGTGGAGCAGCGCAAGGTCTCTAACATCCACCAGCTCCGTGATGTCGTCATGGAGGAGTGGAAGAGGACTCCAGTGACAACCTGTGAAGCTCTGGTGATCTCCATGCCCAAGAGGGTTAAGGCAGTGCTGGAAAATAGTGGTGGCCACACAAAATATTGATACTTTGGGCCTAATTTGGACATTTTCACTTAGGGGTGTACTCACTTTTGTTCCCAGCAGTTTAGACATTAACCACTTACCTACCGGGCTCTTTCACCCCCTTCCTGCCCAGGCCATTTTTCAGCTTTTAGCGCTGTCACGTTTTGAATGACAATTGCGCGGTCATACAACATTGTAACTATGTGAATTTTTTTATCATTTTCTTCAAACAAATAGAGCTTTCTTTTGGTGGTATTTGATCACCTCTGGGGTTTTTTAATGTTTGCGCTATAAGCAAAAAAAAAAAAAAAGCGACAATTTTGAAAAAAAACAAAACTGAGGGGCACTGATAGGCGGCACTGATAGGTGGCACTGGATAGGCAGCACTGATGAGGAGCTACTGACAGGCTTTACCGAGTGGCACTTTGATGGGTCACTGACAGGCATTGCTGATGGGGTACTGATTGGCACTCTTATGGGCACTGACAGGCTTTATAGAGGACAGGCTGGCAGGTGATGGGCATTGATTGGCAGCTGATGGGCACCTTTTGATGGGGCTGTGCTGATAATCAATGTGCTGATTATCAGCACAGACCCCGCCTCTGACAGGGAGAGCCACTGATCGGCTCTGGGGAAGTGATCAGAATTGTATTTTATTTTTTTTTTTTTTACACATTATGTTTGCTTAGAGCAGTGAATTTCACTGCTAAAAGCAAGCATTTTACTGAATGAAACTGATTCATTCAGTTTGTTTTGTTGTGATAAGCTGTGATTGGCCAGAGATGCTCACATGGCACAGATGGGCTGTGATTGGCCCTGTCTGTACTATGCGATCACATTGACCAATCACAGCTAGCAACAAAATTGCATACAGTGGATGGCATGAAAGGAAGCCATCCATTGTTTACAACTGTCATGTGGCCTACTGTGATTGGTCACAGCGATCACATGACACTGGCAGCGAGCCGGTATACTGATTGGTCATCGGCTGAGTTTGGTGGACACAGCCAGGGACAGATCGCGCAGCTGCATGACCCCTGATGAGAGGACGTCATATGATGTCCACTCAGAAGGAGGAATGTCCTGCCCAGCCCATAGCAAATTGACGGCTGGCGACTGACATGTATGGACGGTGTACTGAGCTGTGTGTGCTGCACTGTATGGGGGGTGTACTGAGCTGTCTGTGTGCTGCACTGTGTATACTGACATGTATGGGGGGTGTACTGAGCTGTGTGTGTGCTGCACTGTGTATACTGACATGTATGGATGGTGTACTGAGCTGTACATGTGCTGCACTGTGTATACTGACATGTATGGGGGGTGTACTGAGCTGTGTGTGTGCTGCACTGTGTATACTGACATGTATGGATGGTGTACTGAGCTGTACATGTGCTGCACTGTGTATACTGACATGTATGGGGGGTGTACTGAGCTGTGTGTGTGTTGCACTGTGTATACTGACATGTATGGATGGTGTACTGAGCTGTACATGTGCTGCACTGTGTATACTGACATGTATGGGGGGTGTACTGAGCTGTGTGTGTGCTGCACTGTGTATACTGACATGTATGGGGGGTGTACTGAGCTGTGTGTGTGCTGCACTGTGTATACTGACATGTATGGGGGGTGTACTGAGCTGTGTGTGTGCTGCACTGTGTATACTGACATGTATGGAGGGTGTACTGAGCTGTGTGTGTGCTGCACTGTGTATACTGACATGTATGGAGGGTGTACTGAGCTGTACGTGTGCTGCACTGTGTATACTGACATGTATGGATGGCGTACTGAGCTGTGTGTGTGCTGCACTGTGTATACTGACATGTATGGGGGGTGTACTGAGCTGTGTGTGTGCTGCACTGTGTATACTGACATGTATGGGGGGTGTACTGAGCTGTGTGTATGCTGCCATGTATGGGGGGTGTACTGAGCTGTGTGTGTGCTGCACTGTGTATACTGACATGTATGGAGGGTGTACTGAGCTGTGTGTGTGCTGCACTGTGTATACTGACATGTATGGATGGTGTACTGAGCTGTGTGTGTGCTGCACTGTGTATACTGACATGTATGGATGGTGTACTGAGCTGTATGTGTGTTGCACTGTGTATACTGACATGTATGGATGGTGTACTGAGCTGTATGTGTGTTGCACTGTGTATACTGACATGTATGGGGGGTGTACTGAGCTGTGTGTGTGCTGCACTGTGTATACTGACATGTATGGATGGTGTACTGAGCTGTGTGTGTGTTGCACTGTGTATACTGACATGTATGGATGGTGTACTGAGCTGTATGTGTGTTGCACTGTGTATACTGACATGTATGGGGGGTGTACTGAGCTGTGTGTGTGTTGCACTGTGTATACTGACATGTATGGGGGGTGTACTGAGCTGTGTGTGTGTTGCACTGTGTATACTGACATGTATGGATGGTGTACTGAGCTGTATGTGTGTTGCACTGTGTATACTGACATGTATGGGGGGTGTACTGAGCTGTGTGTGTGCTGCACTGTGTATACTGACATGTATGGATGGTGTACTGAGCTGTGTGTGTGTTGCACTGTGTATACTGACATGTATGGGGGGTGTACTGAGCTGTGTGTGTGTGTTGCACTGTGTATACTGACATGTATGGGGGGTGTACTGAGCTGTGTGTGTGTGTTGCACTGTGTATACTGACATGTATGGGGGGTGTACTGAGCTGTGTGTGTGTGTTGCACTGTGTATACTGACATGTATGGATGGTGTACTGAGCTGTGTGTGTGCTGCACTGTGTATACTGACATGTATGGGGGGTGTACTGAGCTGTGTGTGTGTTGCACTGTGTATGCTGACATGTATGGGGGGTGTACTGAGCTGTGTGTGTGCTGCACTGTGTATACTGACATGTATGGGGGGTGTACTGAGCTGTGTGTGTGTGTTGCACTGTGTATACTGACATGTATGGGGGGTGTACTGAGCTGTGTGTGTGTTGCACTGTGTATACTGACATGTATGGGGGGTGTACTGAGCTGTGTGTGTGTTGCACTGTGTATACTGACATGTATGGGGGGTGTACTGAGCTGTGTGTGTGTTGCACTGTGTATACTGACATGTATGGGGGGTGTACTGAGCTGTGTGTGTGCTGCACTGTGTATACTGACATGTATGGGGGGTGTACTGAGCTGTGTGTATGCTGCCATGTATGGGGGGTGTACTGAGCTGTGTGTGTGCTGCACTGTGTATACTGACATGTATGGAGGGTGTACTGAGCTGTGTGTGTGCTGCACTGTGTATACTGACATGTATGGATGGTGTACTGAGCTGTGTGTGTGCTGCACTGTGTATACTGACATGTATGGATGGTGTACTGAGCTGTATGTGTGTTGCACTGTGTATACTGACATGTATGGATGGTGTACTGAGCTGTACGTGTGCTGCACTGTGTATACTGACATGTATGGATGGCGTACTGAGCTGTGTGTGTGCTGCACTGTGTATACTGACATGTATGGGGGGTGTACTGAGATGTGTGTATGCTGCCATGTATGGGGGGTGTACTGAGCTGTGTGTGTGCTGCAGTGTGTATACTGACATGTATGGAGGGTGTACTGAGCTGTGTGTGTGTTGCACTGTGTATACTGACATGTATGGGGGGTGTACTGAGCTGTGTGTGTGTGTTGCACTGTGTATACTGACATGTATGGGGGGTGTACTGAGCTGTGTGTGTGTGTTGCACTGTGTATACTGACATGTATGGATGGTGTACTGAGCTGTGTGTGTGCTGCACTGTGTATACTGACATGTATGGGGGGTGTACTGAGCTGTGTGTGTGTGTTGCACTGTGTATACTGACATGTATGGGGGGTGTACTGAGCTGTGTGTGTGTTGCACTGTGTATACTGACATGTATGGGGGGTGTACTGAGCTGTGTGTGTGTTGCACTGTGTATACTGACATGTATGGGGGGTGTACTGAGCTGTGTGTGTGTTGCACTGTGTATACTGACATGTATGGGGGGTGTACTGAGCTGTGTGTGTGTTGCACTGTGTATACTGACATGTATGGGGGGTGTACTGAGCTGTGTGTGTGTTGCACTGTGTATACTGACATGTATGGGGGGTGTACTGAGCTGTGTGTGTGTTGCACTGTGTATACTGACATGTATGGGGGGTGTACTGAGCTGTGTGTGTGCTGCACTGTGTATACTGACATGTATGGGGGGTGTACTGAGCTGTGTGTATGCTGCACTGTGTATACTGACATGTATGGAGGGTGTACTGAGCTGTGTGTGTGCTGCACTGTGTATACTGACATGTATGGATGGTGTACTGAGCTGTGTGTGTGCTGCACTGTGTATACTGACATGTATGGATGGTGTACTGAGCTGTATGTGTGTTGCACTGTGTATACTGACATGTATGGATGGTGTACTGAGCTGTACGTGTGCTGCACTGTGTATACTGACATGTATGGATGGCGTACTGAGCTGTGTGTGTGCTGCACTGTGTATACTGACATGTATGGGGGGTGTACTGAGATGTGTGTATGCTGCCATGTATGGAGGGTGTACTGAGCTGTGTGTGTGTTGCACTGTGTATACTGACATGTATGGAGGGTGTACTGAGCTGTGTGTGTGTTGCACTGTGTATACTGACATGTATGGAGGGTGTACTGAGCTGTGTGTGTGCTGCACTGTGTATACTGACATGTATGGATGGTGTACTGAGCTGTGTGTGTGCTGCACTGTGTATACTGACATGTATGGATGGTGTACTGAGCTGTGTGTGTGCTGCACTGTGTATACTGACATGTATGGATGGTGTACTGAGCTGTACATGTGCTGCACTGTGTATACTGACATGTATGGGGGGTGTACTGAGCTGTGTGTGTGTTGCACTGTGTATACTGACATGTATGGGGGGTGTACTGAGCTGTGTGTGTGTTGCACTGTGTATACTGACATGTATGGGGGGTGTACTGAGCTGTGTGTGTGTTGCACTGTGTATACTGACATGTATGGGGGGTGTACTGAGCTGTGTGTGTGTTGCACTGTGTATACTGACATGTATGGGGGGTGTACTGAGCTGTGTGTGTGCTGCACTGTGTATACTGACATGTATGGGGGGTGTACTGAGCTGTGTGTGTGTTGCACTGTGTATACTGACATGTATGGATGGTGTACTGAGCTGTGTGTGTGTTGCACTGTGTATACTGACATGTATGGGGGGTGTACTGAGCTGTGTGTGTGTTGCACTGTGTATACTGACATGTATGGGGGGTGTACTGAGCTGTGTGTGTGCTGCACTGTGTATACTGACATGTATGGGGGGTGTACTGAGCTGTGTGTGTGCTGCACTGTGTATACTGACATGTATGGGGGGTGTACTGAGCTGTGTGTGTGTTGCACTGTGTATACTGACATGTATGGGGGGTGTACTGAGCTGTGTGTGTGTTGCACTGTGTATACTGACATGTATGGGGGGTGTACTGAGCTGTGTGTGTGCTGCACTGTGTATACTGACATGTATGGGGGGTGTACTGAGCTGTGTGTGTGTTGCACTGTGTATACTGACATGTATGGGGGGTGTACTGAGCTGTGTGTGTGTTGCACTGTGTATACTGACATGTCAACAAATAATGCGTTCTGCATGCAGGCCAACTAATCGATAATAAAATCGATTAGACACACACACACACACACTCTGGAGACATACTAGCAGGTTTACTGACAACCACCAAAATCATCACAAATATTCTGTCTATGGGGGGGACAGAAGCCCCTTCTATGGAGGGAATGATGGGTCTGAAAAGTTCTCTGCACTACAGACTAGGTTGGTGCTATATAAAAGGAGGAGGAAAATAGGAATCCCCGGCACATACCTTATAGATAAAAGGCTCTGGCTGCCTCTCTTTCTTCACTTCCTTATAGATACTGCAAGAGAAAGAATAACGTCACACTTCAAACAATTCATTCCAGATTTATATTTTCTTAAGATTTTAAATATCTACAAATCCTCCTCAACAGAATTTCCCTCCAGTCTGTACCTACAAGGTGAACTGGGAGTTGTCATTGCTTAATTTTTTTTATAGAGATGGAAGTTAACCACTCCGGAAGATTTACCCCCCCTTCATGACCAGGTCGTTTTTTTGCGATACGGCATTGCGTTACTTGAACTGAAAACTGCGCGGTCGTGCAACTCCGTACCACAATAAAATTGATGTCCTTTTTTTTTTTTATACAACTTTTTGGTGGTATTTGATCACCTCTGCGTTTTTTATTTTTTGCGCTATAAATTTAAAAAAAAGACAGACAATTTTGGGGGGAGGGAGGGGAAACTATTTTTTATTTTCTGCTATAAAACACATCCAATAAAAAATCTAATTTCTTCATACATTTAGGCCAAAATGTATTCTGCTAAGTTATTTTGGGGGAAAAAAAATCCCAATAAGCGTATTGATTGGTTTGCGTAAAAGTTATAGCGTCTACAAACTATGGGATATTTATTTATTTTTACTAGTAATGGTGGCGATCAGGGACTTATCGTGGGACTGTGATGTTACGGCGGACCATCTGACACTTTTGATACTTTGTGGGAACCAGCGACACCAATACATTAATCAGTGCTAAAAATATGCACTGTCACTGTACTAATGACACTGTCTGGGAAGAGGGGATTGACCAATATTGTTTTTTCGGTGCCGACACTATACCGATATTTCGGCCACCTCTTCTGCCGATAGCCGATATTATTTGCCAATATTTTGTACATTTAGAAAATTTACACTGTCCTTTTAATGTTTTTTTTGTTTGTTTTTTATCACTGTTATTGCCGTCACAAGGAATGTAAACATCCAATTTGACAGGAATAGGCATGTGACAGGTACTCTTTATGGAGGAATTGGGGGTCTCTAAGATTCCCCCAACCCCTCCTCTGCACTTGAAAGTATTCAAAACGTTAAGATAAAACGTTTTTGAAAACTTTATTTTTTAAAACTGGCACCTTTAAGATGCCAGTAATCTGGGAAGTGATGTCATGAGCGCTTCCGGGTTATTAGATCCAAAAGGAAGCATCCGCTTTGTACGGGTCTTCGGCCGACGGCTGATTGCTCGGGCCTCCCGGTGGGATGGGAGATCCTGGGCGAGCGGCTACTGAGCCCCATAGGTTGTTATTACAATAAAGCAAACCCCTTGAAGCAATATCGGTAATATCGGTCAGTTTTTTTTGACCGATACTTCTGAAAATATCATATATGTGTGTATATATATATATATATATATATATATATATATATATATATATATACAGGGGGTCCCCTAGTTACAAACATCCTACTTACAAACGGGGGGAGACAACAGGAAGTGAGAGGAAATCTACCCCTAGGAAGGGAAATTCACTCCTGTAAGATCTATTATGGGGAAAAGGTACCTCCACTGATGCTTTATCACCAAGACTTGTTTCCACAACAACCCAAAATTTTCAAAATCCAATTGTCATTGGGACAGAAAGTGAGGTGAAATCTTCTGAAGAGGAGCACAGACAGCAAAACAAATGTTAAAGGGGTGATAACCCTTCCCTATGCTATCCAAAAAGATTAAAAATAGTTTTTTTGGCTGGAGCTACACTTAAAAAATGTACCTGTTCCGACTTACAAACAGATTCAACTTAAGAACAAACCTACAGTCCCTAACTTGTTTGTAACCCGGGGACCCCCTGTGTATATATATATATATATATATATATATATATATATATATATATATATATATATATATATATATATACACACACACACACACACACACACAAAAGAGGCCACCCTGTGGCAGTATATCAGCTATGGGGCGGTCCTTAACCACTTCCCTACCCGCCCATAGTCATATGACGTCCACAGATGGGATCTCCCATCCTGGGTGGACGTCATATGACGTCCTGGGATTCCCGGCCGTCTAGGGGGCGGGAGCGCGCGCCCGCCACGTTCCTCGGGACCCGGTGCGTGTGCCCGGCGGCCGCGATGTCCGCCGGGCACCCGCGATTGCCCATTAACCGGGCCGGCATGTGGATCTGTGTGTGTAAACACACAGATCCACAGCCTGTCAGCTCTGAGGAGAGCGATCTGTGTTCCCAGAAGGGAGGAACACCGATCGGTCTCCTCCCCTAGTGCGTCCCCTCCCCCTTCAGTTAGAATCATTCCCTAGGAAACATACTTAACCCATCCCCGCCCCCTAGTGGTTAACCCCTTCACTGCCTGTCACATTTACACAGTAATCAATGCAATTTTATAGCATTGATCGCTGTATAAATGTGATTGGTCCCAAAAATGTGTCAAAAGTGTCCGATGTGTGCGCCATAATGTCGCAGTCACCAAAAAAAAATTGCGATCGCCGCTAAAAAAAATATAAAAATATTTTTTTTTAAAAAATGCCATAAATCTATCCCGTATTTTGTAGACGCTATAACTTTTGCACAAACTAGGGCTGCAACTAACGATTATTTTCATAATCGATTAGTTGGCCGATTATTGTTTCGATTAATCGATTATTCGGTTAATAACCTTTAAGAAGAAGTGTGGTGTATAATTTAGTTAATGTGTGCAACTTTAAAAAAAAAGGTAATTTATTCTTAAATATCTCTATACAGTGGTAAATGTAAATAACTATATGGTTAGGGAGCAAAATATCGAATCCACTCTGAGCATAACAGACAGAAGAGATATACTGTATATACTATTAGAGGAGAGATATATACTGTATATACTATTAGAGGAGAGATATACTGTATATACTATTAGAGGAGATATACTGTAAAAACTATTAGAGGCGATATACTGTATATACTATTAGAGGATATATACTGTATGTACTATTAAAGGGTGAATCTGGTAAATATCATCAGACTCAGTGATCAAATTTTTTTATTAAAAACAAAAACAATGTCTTCCTTCAAAAAAAATGTAATTTTAAGAACTTCGTTCTTTCATTCATTTAGCGAATGTACAAAGATTTTTCGTCTGAATATTCTCATCTGAAAATTGATCGGTGTGGCCAGCATAAGGCTCGGTACACACCTATGCAGTTTGCTTTTCATCTGTTTCTGCAGTGCTTTTTGCTGTGCGTTTTGATTTTTGTGCACGTGATTTTGCTGCGATTTGCGTTTTTGCATTTTTTTTTTTTTTTTGGCCAATTTGTTGTTGGGCAGATTAAAAAACACAAATTGCTGCAAAAACGCATTCCATGCTTTTCTGCAGCTTCTCTATTGAAGTATATTGAACCAAAAAAAGCACCATTATGCGTGAATGTGTCCCATAGGAAACCATGTGCATGAACTGTAGTGCGTTTCTGCAAAAAAGCACCAAAAAAACACATAGATGTGAACCAGGTCTAAGATGTTTAGTAACATAGTGGGGTGAAAAAAACTAAAATTAGCCCTTTATAGTACAAAAAAAGCAGATAATCACTACTGTAAGGGGTTAATTTTTTTTTTTTTAGTGTAGAACTGTGAAAGTAATATTTAGAGTAGCGATTATTTGCTCTTTTTGTACTATAAAGGGCTCATTTTAGTTTTTTTTTAACCCCATTATGTTACTGGCCGATTAATCGATTATGAAAATAGTAATCGATTAATTTCATAATCGATTAGTTGTCGATTAATCGATTAGTTGTTTCAGCCCTAGCGCAAACCAATCAATATACGGTTATTGCGATTTTTTTTAACCAAAAATATGTAGAAGAATACATATCGGCCAAAACTGAGGAAAAAATGTGTTTTTTAAAAAAAAAATTGGGATATTTATTATAGCAAAAAGTAAAAAAATATTGTGTTTTTTTCAAAATTGTCGCTCTTCTTTTGTTTATAGCGCAAAAAAATAAAAACCGCAGAGGCGATCAAATACCACCAAAAAAAAGCTCTATTTGTGGTGAAAAAAAGGACGTCAATTTCTTTTGGGTACAACGTCGCACGACCGCGCAATTGACGTTTAAAGTGCGACAGCGCTGAAAACTAAAAATTGGCCTGGGAAGGAAGGGGGTGAAATTGCCCGGTTATTGAACCGGTTAAAGTGTAAGTAAACCCTACTATCGTTTCTAGCCAAGGAAGCTGCCATCTTTGCCTCTGTTTAATCAACAACTGCCATGATGCTGCACATGTGATCAGTTATGACACCAGCCATTGGACGGTTTGACAGTTTGGTTGAGAGCACAACCAATGGGAGTGTTACATTTCCGGCACATGCCGGAAAAGTAACTGTTTTATGGATGGGTTTACTTCCGCTTTAAGTGGGTAAAGACAGTGATGGTGAACCTTGGCACCCCAGATGTTTTGGAACTACATTTCCCATGATGCTCATGCACTCTGCAGAGTAGTGTAGGATTATGGGAAATGTAGTTCCAAAACGTCTGGGGTGCCAAGGTTTCGCCATCACTGACCTAGAGAGTCACTAGCCTGGAACCAGCATGCAGCCAGTTAAATCTGAAGAATCAGAACCCTCTGAGACACAACTTTTTCTCATAGTTTTGGATTGGGAAAAGAATTAGAACCCCTGTCGCGTTTTACTGTTGATTGGGAAAGCAGGGAGAAGAATAGCATTTTATTTTTTTTAAAAAGCAGCAGATATCACACACAGAGTAAACATTGTTAGGAACGCATTTAACCATTTGATCCCCCCCCCCGATGTTAACCACTTTCCCAGCCAGTGTCATTAGTACAGTGACAGTGTATATTATTATCACTGATGGCTGTATTAGTGAGGGCAATCTATCTCCTGCCCAGCGTCCGTTAGTGTCGAGCTTGTCCGCCGCAATATTGCAGTCCCCGCTATAAGTCGCTGATCGCCGCTATTACCAGTATAAAAATATATAACTAAAAATGTCAGTAAATATCCCATTAGTTTGCAGACACTATAACTTTCACACCAATCAATTTACACTTATTGGGCTTTTTTTTTTTTTTTTTTTTTTTTAACCAAAGACATGTAGCAGAATATATTTTGGCAAAAATGTATGAAGAATATTTTACTTCTTAAATTATTTTATTGGATATGTTTTAGAACAGAAAGCAAAAAATATTGTTTTTTATTTTCAAAATTTTCAGTATTTTTTCATTTATAGCGCAAAAATAAAAAAAGATCAAACCAGAGGTGATCAAATACCACCAAAAGAAAGCTCTATTTGAAGTGATATAGATTTACTTCGGGTACAGCGTTACACGACCGCGCAATTTCCAGTTAAAGTAGCGCAATGCTGAATAGCAAAAAAAAAAAAAAAACATGCCCTGGTCATAAGGGGAGTAAAATCTTCCGCAGCTGAGGTGGTTAATTAAGTTTTGGATAGAGTGTGTCCCCCATCATGGGCGTTCTCCCCCCCTTTCTATTTGTCTTGTTTTATTCTTATCACTGAAAGTGAAAGAAAATCCCAGATTTTTGAATTATTATTATACAGGATTTATATAACGCCGACAGTTTGCGCAGCGCTTTACAATATAAAAGGGAGACAATACAGTTACAATACAATACAAGAGAACCAGAACAGGAATAGAGGAGAAATCTTCCCAATGGGGACACTAGTTCTGGTGACAACCAGGGATTCCCTGAGTTTGGACAGATTGCCTCTCACTTCCTGTTTTCGCTATGGGACAGGAAGTGAAGAGAAATCTCCCCAATGAGACACAGATGGCAAAAAAAAAAAAAAAAAAACTGAGAGATAATATAACCCCCCCCCCTCACTCTATCCAAAATAACAAGGAAATGATTTGCCTATCGTTTACTACTGTACTTGCCAACTGCCTAACTGGGAAAATACATAATTACTTTGATGTTAAATATCAGGGTTATGGCTGCAGGTAGATGCCATAACCCCGGTATTTTCTGTTCCCCTCAGGCGCCAGACTTTCATATAAAAGTGGTCCCTGTGGCGGATTTGTCACAGGATCACTTTTAGAAGCAGCGGGAGAGGTACTCCCCCCCCCCCCCCCCCCCCCCGGTTCACATTACTGATCACTGAGCCCGGAAACCAATGAGCGAGGAGGGAGTCGAGCAGAGAGCTGTGACTGACAGTCTACAGCTCTCTGCTTACGGAGCTCTGAAAACCGAGTGATCAGCGATGTTCGATCGCTAGGTTTTCAGTGCAGAGGCGCCGGGGGACAGATGCAGCATCCACCTAGGTAAGTATGAATAGAAAAAAAAAAACAAAACCTTTACTTCACTTTTAGGGGAAAAAAAAAATATGTTTACATGGCCTGAGAAGCAGAAGTGATGTCTAGGTCCTCCAAGGGCATAGAGATGCGTGGCGGCCATCTTGCCATCGCTTATCTCAATGGCAAGGCAGCCGGCAGTGCTTTTTTTTTTTTTTTCTTTAAAGGGACAGAGTAAAAATGTAATTAAAAAAAAAAAAGTTCAAATTTATTTTAAGTGTCTCTATCCCCACACGCAGTCGTGAACATGTATGTAAACAGTGTTCTCAGCACACATGTGAGGTATCGCCGTGAACGTTAGAGCGAGAGCAATAATTCTAACACCAGACCTCCTCTGTGACTCTAAACAGGTAACCTGTAAAAAAAAACAATTTTAAAAATAAATAAATAAATAAAATAAATGTTTAAAGTGTCGCCTATGGAGATTTTTAAGTACCGCAGTTTGTCGCCATTCCACGAGTGTGTGCAATTATAAAGCGTGACACGTTAGGTATCTATTTACTCTGCGTTGTATCATCTTTTATACAAAAAATTGGGGTATATACAGCAGATAAAATAAGTATTGAACACGTCACCGTTTTTCTAGGTAAACAGATTTCTAAAGGCGCTATTGATACGAAATGTTCCCCACATGTCGGTGACAACTCATCCAATCCACACATACAAAGACACCAAAACAAATACGTACAGAATGAAGTTCTGTGTAATAAAAAGGAAGGATACGGGAAAATTAACTAAACCCGCTAACTGAAATGTAATACTTGGTACAAAATCCTTTGTTGGTGTTGACGGCTTCAAGACGCCTCCTGTATGGAGAAACGAGTCACATGCGTTCCTCAGGTGTGATTTTGGACCACTCTTCCACACAAACAAATCTTGAAGGTTCTGTGGGCCTCTTCCAGGGCTGTGTTTTGGCCTAGGCCAACAAGGCCTAGGCCCAGGGCGGCACTTTGCAGGGGGCGGCAAAAAGGGCCGCCCCCCCGCATGAGAGGAAGCCCCCCCACCCGTCTTGCCGATTCTCGGCTCCCGCCTCCCGCACACATGCAGCCCATGGCGGCCAGCCTTCTGTAGCGGCGCCACGGTGTATGGGCGTGCTTGGCAGAGGGTGGGGGTGTGTATCTCACGCCCCCCCTACTCTGACAAGCACGCCCATACACCGCGGCGCCGCTACAAAAAGCCGGCCGCCGTGGGCTGCATGTGTGCGGGAGGCGGCAGCGGGAGCCGGGGATCGGCAAGACGGGTGGGGGGTTTTTTTCATGCAGGGGGGCGGCGTGTGTCACTCGCGCCCCCATAAGCAGCAGGTGACAGGTGGAGCCTTAAGCTCCGCCTACTCTCCCCTGCACTGCTTTCCTGCAGTGAATCTTCTCCTCGGCCCTGGGGCGGGATCTGGCTGTGACGTCAGGAGGAGAGAGAGGAGCACGAGGGAAACCCCCAGGACAGCAGGTACAATGATTGAATACATTATATCAGTGTTATGGGCACTGGCAGTGGCAGCATTTGATGGGCACAGTGTTAGCATTTGATGGGCACAGTGGCTACGTTTGATGGGCACAGTGGCAGCATTTGATGGGCACAATAGCTGCAATTGATGGGCACAATGGCTGCGTTTGATGGCACAGTGGATGCGTTTAATGGGCACAGTGGCTGCATTTGATGGGCACAGTGGCTGCATTTGATGGGCACAGTGGCTGCAATTGATGGACACAGTGGTTGCAATTGATGGGCACAGTGGCTGCGTTTGATGGGCACAGTGGCTGCGTTTGATGGGCACAGTGGCTGCGTTTGATGGGCACAGTGGCTGCGTTTGATGGGCACAGTGGCTGCGTTTGATGGGCACAGTGGCTGCGTTTGATGGGGCACAGTGACTGCACTTGATGGGCACAGTGGCTGGGTTTGATGGGGCACAGTGACTGCACTTGATGGGCACAGTGGCTGGGTTTGATGGGGCACAGTGGCTGCATTTGATGGGCACAGTGGCTGCGTTTGATGGGGCACAGTGGCTGCGTTTGATGGGGCACAGTGGCTGCGTTTGATGGGGCACAGTGGCTGCGTTTGATGGGGCACAGTGGCTGCGTTTAATGGGGCACAGTGGCTGCGTTTGATGGACACAGTGGCTGCGTTTGATGGGCACAGTGGCTGCGTTTGATGGGTACAGTGACTGCAATTGATTGGCACAGTGGCTGCGTTTGATGGGGCACAGTGAGGCTGCAATTGATGGGCACAGTGAGACCCCCCCCCCCCGTGATAGCATTAAAACTCAGCAGCTACAAATACTGTAGCTGCTTACGTTTAATATTAGGACACTTACCTGTCCAGGGATCCAGCGATGCCGACACCTCAGCCAATTTTCAGATTGACTCTCGGGTTTTGCCACTATTATTCATGGTAAGGGAAACCGACCGGTTCCCTACTGCACATGTGCGAAGCGCGTTGCACTTTCTGAATGGCCCAGTGGAGGAAGGAGGAGGGGGGGGGGGGCAAACTTCAGAGGGGACAGCGCAGTCTCCCGGAAGTGGGGAAGGGTACCTGTCAGAAACAGGTACCCGTTCCCCCCTGAAAGGTGCCAAATAAGCCTAAAGAGGAAGGAGTGTGGTTTACAGATGATAGGGTGGGTCTTAAACAGGAAGGGGTGTGGCCTTGGCAGGATGGGGTGGGTCGTACTTAAAATAGGGGGGTGCATGCGTTTAGTCAGGCCTAGGGCAGCACAAAACCTAAATACACCACTGGCCTCTTCTATGAACTTTGATCTTTAGTTCTTTCCATAGATTTTCTATTGGATACAAGTCAGGTGATTGGCTGGGGGCCATTCTAGCAGATTTATTTTCTTTCTTTGAAACCAATTGAGAGTTTCCTTGGCTTGGTGTTTGGGATCATTGTCTGGCTGAAATTTCCACCCTCGTTTCATCTTCATCATCCTGGTAGATGGCAGAAGATTATCATCAAGAACGTCTTGGTACATTTTTCCATTCATCCTTCCTTCAATGAAATGAAGTTTGCCAGTACTGTGTGCTGAAAAACAGCCCCACCCCCACCATGATGTTCTCACCTCCAAACCTCACTGTTAGTATGGGGGCTGTTTTGGGGGTGAAGTGCCATGTGACCTCCAAACATGGTGTGTATTATGGCATCCAAAGAGTTCCATTTTGGTCTCATCTGACTAGACTATATTCTCCCCGTATTTCACAGGCTTGTCTAAATGTTGTGCAGCAAACTTTAATGAGCTTCAACATGCTTCTTCTTCAGTAATGGAGTATTGCGTGGTGAGCGTTCATACAGACCATGGCGGTGAGTGCATTACTTATTATTGTACTCACTAATTCTAGGTCTTTCTGAAGCTCTCCACAAGTGGTCCTTGGCTCTTGGACAACTCTTCTGATAATTCTTTTCACTCCTCTGTCAGAAATCTTGTGAGGAGCACACCTGGTCGTGGCTGGTTTATGGTGAAGTGATCTTCTTCCCATTTCTGGAATATGGCCCCAACAGTGCTCACTGGAACCAATGCCATCAGGGTGTTTTGCATCAATAAGATTGCGAAGGCCTTGAGAGAGCTCTTTGCTTTTCTTGTGTGACACCTTAGTAATGAGACACCTTTTTATAGGCCAGGGATATGCATCTAGAGGACGTCCAGCTGTTGCAGAACTACAAGTCCCATGAGGCATAGCAAGACTCTGACAGCCACAAGCATGACACCCAGAGGCAGAGGCATGATGGGACTTGTAGTTTTGCAACAGCTGGAGGTCCGATAATTGCATATCCCTGTTATAGGTCATCAGTTGAGACTGAACCAGCTGATATTAATTTGGACTGACAAGGGGCAGGATGGCTTTCTAATTACAGATAGATTCCAGCTGGTGTCTTGGCTTCCCATGCCTTTTTGCACCTCCCTTTCTTCATGTGTTCAATACTTTTTTCCCTGTGTCCTCCCATTTTATTACACAGAACTTCATACCTGAATGTATTCGTTTTGGTGTCTTTGTGTATATGGATTGTACGGGTTGTTACCGACATGTGGGGAACACTTCATGTCAATAGAACCTTAACAAATATATTTACCTAGAAAACTGGTGACATGTTCAATACTTATTTTACCCGCTGTATTTTTCTTTTTTTTTTTTTTTTTTTTATAAATTAACCACTTCAGCCCCAGAATATTTGGCTTGCTGAATGACCGGGCCATTTTTTGGGATTCGGCACTGCGCCGCTTTAACTGACAATTGCGCGGTCGTGCGACGTTGTACCCCAAACAAAATTGACGTCCTTTTTTTTTTCCCCACAAATAGAGATTTCTTTTGGTGGTATTTGATCACCTCTGTGGTTTTTTATTTTTTGCGATATAAACAAAAAAAAGCGACAAATTTTGAAAAAAAAAAAAAAAAAGCAATATTTATTAGTTTTGGCTATAATAAATATTAGGGCTGCGCATCTTCCCTGGTCTCACGATTCGATTATCTGGTCAACGATTTGATTCGATTCCACGATGCATCACGATTACCGACGAGCTCCCACTTCCGCTTGGGCCGCCTAGGCAGCCCTTCCACCCTGCAATCTTCTGGGACACATCACAGTTCCCAAAAGATTGCCCGGCTATGCAGGACAGCGCAGTGAGACATGCGCACCGGATGCCCACAGTAGTATTGCCAGCGCTGTGGACAGGCGGGGGAGAGAAGGGAGGGTTTGGGTGGCCACGTCGCTGGATTGTGGGACAGGTGAGTGTCTTTATTAAAAGTCAGAAGATGCACTTTTTTTGTAGCTGCTGACTTCTAATAAACAAAAAACTGACTGGAACTCCGCTTTGAATTAAAAATAACCTCACTCCCTAAAAAGTGCACTAATCCGGTGCACTACAAGGTACAGAGATTCACACACACGGCTGCTTGGAGGTCAGAAGGGATTAGAATCCACAGATGACAAACAGCCCTGTGAAGTTCCCTGTACTGTCTCTGTGCTGACCAGTGGCAGCTGGTGCTCAAAATTTTTTTGGGGGGGCGCAAACAAACTGTAAAATACTGAACCTCCCCCATCAAATGCAGCCTTCACTGTGCCCGTCAAACGCAGCCACCTGTGCCCAAACGCTGCCCCCTGTGCCCGTCAAACGCTGCCCCCTGTGCCCGTCAAACGCAGCCCCCTGTGCCCAAACGCAGCCACCTGTGCCCAAACGCAGCCACTTGTGCCCAAACGCAGCCACCTGTGCCCAAACGCAGCCACCTGTGCCCAAACGCAGCCACCTGTGCCCAAACGCAGCCACCTGTGCCCAAACGCAGCCACCTGTGCCCAAACGCAGCCACCTGTGCCCGTCAAACGCAGCCACCTGTGCCCGTCAAACGCAGCCACCTGTGCCCGTCAAACGCAGCCACCTGTGCCCAAACGCAGCCACCTGTGCCCAAACGCAGCCACCTGTGCCCAAACGCAGCCACTTGTGCCCAAACGCAGCCACCTGTGCCCAAACGCAGCCACTTGTGCCCAAACGCAGCCACCTGTGCCCAAACGCAGCCACTTGTGCCCAAACGCAGCCACCTGTGCCCAAACGCAGCCACCTGTGCCAAACGCAGCCACTTGTGCCCAAACGCAGCCACCTGTGCCCATTAAATGCAGCCACTTGTGCCCAAACGCAGCCACCTGTGCCCAAACGCAGCCACCTGTGCCCATTAAATGCAGCCATCACTAACCCCCCCCACAATTACTTTCTTTTAATTAATGTTATATTACAATAGATGCTGTGCCCCCGCTGTATGTGCTTTTAAAATACAATGTCAGCTCATACCGAATTTCGCCATAGTAGTACGATCATGTGACTCCCGGGCCCGTCCCGTCCAGCCCCTCCGCTCTCCTCTCCCGTGTCTCCCGAGTCCTGACGTCAGCGGGGAATTCTCAGTCCCGCCCGCTGACAATAGTTATCGTGTCAGAAGAGAGGCGGGACTGAGAAATCCCTGCTGACGTCAGGACTCAGGAGAGGGAAGAGGAGAGCGGAGAGGGGCGGGACGGGCCCGGGAGTCACATGATTGTACTACTACGGCGAAATACGGTATAGAGCGACATTGTTTTTTTAAAAAGCACATACAGCAGGGGGCACAGCATCTATTGTAATACAACATTAATTAAAATAAAGTCATTTAAAAATACACTTGGAGCGCTTTCCCGGGAGGGGCGGGGCTAGTAATGACGTCACCGGACACATCGATTTTCCGGTCCTTATGCATCGATGCCGCATCGGGGACACCCGAATGCAACGATTAATTTCAGCACCCCTAATAAATATCCCCCAAAAATGATATAAAAAAAACTAATTTTTTACCTGTTTAGGGCGATATATATTCTTCTACATATTTTTGGTAAAAAATAAATATCGCAATAAGCGTTTATTGATTGGTTTGCGCAAAAGTTATAGCGTCTACAAAACAGGGGATAGATTTATGGCATTTTTATTTATTTATTTGTTTGTTTTATTAGTAATGGCGGGATCTGCGATTTTTATCAGGACTGCGACATTATGGCGGACACCTTTGACACTATTTTGGGACCATTGTCATTTATACAGCGATCAGTGCTATAAAAATGCACTGATTACTGTGTAAATGGCACTGGCAGGGAAGAGGTTAAACACTAGGGGCCAATGAAGGGGTTAAGTGTGTCCTAGGGAGTGATTCTAACTGTGGGGGAGGGGAGGTACCACTGACATGACAGCGATCACCGCTCCCGATGACAGGGAGCAGATCTGTCATGTCACTAGGCAGAACGGAGAAATACCTTGTTTACATAGTCATCTCCCCGTTCTTACGCACCACACTGCAATCGCGGTCGCCAGAGAACATCGAGTTCCCGGGCACGCTCCTGCAGTGGGCGCATGCCCGAAAGGCGGCAAATTTAAAAGGGACGTACCTGTACGCCCATTTGCCTGCGCCATTCTGCCGACGTACATCTGTGTGGGCCGGCCGGCCGGTCGGCAAGCAGTTAAAGTGTTTTATTTTTTTTTTAAATTGCAACACCCGCCATTTTATTCTCAAGGGCCTCTGCTTAAAAAAAAATAAAGATTTTATATATTATATATATATATATATATATATATATACACTTACAACCCCCAAATAATAAATATATTTATGGGTTCCAAGTATTTTTTTTCTAGCAAAAAATATTCTGATTTAAACTTGTAAACAACAAATGTCAGAAAAAAAGGCCTGGTCCTTAAGTGGTTAATTTAAAAAAGAAAAAAAAAAGGAAATGTAAACAGGAAATGGTGGTAACCCATAGCAACCAAAAAGTCAGATAAAGTTGTGATTGGTTGCTATGGATACCACAGAATGAAGAAGGGACATTCTCCTCCGGTGTATCCTATGAGGTGACACTCACCCGCTGAGGAAGGAGAAGAGCTCACTGGCCGCCCCGTGCCGGTCCCTCCACATCCTCCCCTCCTCCTCCTTCTCCGCCATCCGAACTGCGCGCGCTAGCCCCGTCACCCCCGGGGGTCACCGCCCCGGAAGTACTGCCGCACTCCCTACTACTGGAAACCTATGAAACGTATCAAAATCAGCTTAAAAACTCAAAACATCCACCGAAACAAAGACTAGAATGCACAGCTCGCTGGATTTTACTGATTTAAAGCGTTTGTAGATTTATATTAACGTCACTTCCGGGTCTCTCCGCCCCCGGAAGTACCTCCGTTCTCCCTACTACTGGAAACCCATAAAATACATCAAAACAGCTTAAAAACCAAACAAATCCGCACAAACAGAGACACTATAACATTCTTCTGTTTATTTAACTGATTTGAAGTGATCTGTAGATTCTCGTAGACGTCACTTCCTGCCCTGTCATCAACGCCGGATCCCTCCGCGACACAGAAAATAGTCCTCGGGCTCGGGTTTGGTGATGACTGAGATTATATTTTAGCCCGACGGTTACAAACCCTGGTGTGGGGGGAGAGTGGGGGGCGCGGGCGGTATATATGGCCCGGTAATGAGCGGGGGGTAGCGGGGCCCTCGGTGCCGGTGAGGCGTCGGGTGTGTAGTGCGCAGGCGCGGCCCCCTTTTTTTTTTTCCTCTCAGGCGGAGGGGGATATAGCGCCGCGTTGCCGAGGCTCCTCCCTTTTTCTCTCTGTGGCCGCCATCGAGCAGCAGCCCTGAGCCCGGCCGTCAGCATGGTGAGGAGCGCGGGGGACCCGGTGTACCGGGAGGGTGGAGATGAGGGGTTACCGGGGAGGAGGGTGAGGGGAACTTTCTATGTCCGGTCCCCGGATATCGCCCGGTACTGAGCGGGGAGGACCAGGCCGGAGACACCGCGTGTGACCGGCTGTCTGCCATGAGGCCTCCCCCCTCCTCCATACTCCGTGTCACCCTCGCCGCATAGACTCCACACTGACTCCCATAGACTGAGAATACGCTCCTACTCCATGCGGCCTCACCCCATACACATAGGCCGCAATCCTACCCCATGCAGATTTATACTCTGGCTGGGAACACATTCATCCTCCATGTTGATGCAGAGACTCTGACCACATTCATCCTCCATGCTGCCTTCTTCATAGACTGACACCGCACATACTCCATGCATCTTCTCCCTAAACACTGATAGAGGATGCATGCATACTCCATGCTGCTCCCCCCCCCCATATATAGTAACATTGCATGCACTCTGTGATGCTGTACCTATAGTCACACCGGATGCATTCATTCCTGTACACCAAGGATCTCCAGACTACGCCACTCCAGCTGTTGCGGAACTACACGTCCCATGAGGCATTGTAAAACTCTGACATTCACAGACATGACTGGGCATGATGGGAATTGTAGTTCCTGAACACCTGGAGGGCCGTGGTTTGAAGACAGTCTTTAGGTGTATGGGTCCTGGGGGTGCGCCCTGATCTATAGTACTTCACCCCCCCCCCCCCCATAGACAATGCCCTGATGTCGTCTGATCATTAAAACGGAGGTCCGCCCTAAAAATAAAAATGTACATTAAAATGCTCCTAAAAATCCAAAAAAAATTACTTGCCAGAAATGGCTGTTGCTAGGCAGATCATCCTAATCTGCCACTTCCTACTCGGCGGTGATCTTCATTCTTATTCTCCTCCTCGCGTTGTCTTCTGGGGAATGGGGGCGCGCTGTGTTCTGGGGAATGGGGGCGCGCTGTGTTCTGGGAGCTGTGTGTGTCCCAGAACACAGCGGCACATTCACGACTGCGCAGTAGGAAACGGGCAGTGAAGTCGCAAGGCTCCACTGCCTGTCTCCCTTCATTCGAATGGCGGCGCCGGGACCCGATGGACGGATCGACCTGGGGGGGGGGGGGGGGGGGGAGACCGACCGACATACATCGCAGGAACCCTGCACAGGTAAGTGAGCTTATTAAAAGTCAGCAGCTACAGTGTTTGTAGTTGCTGACTTAATTATTATTTTTTCAGCTGGACCTCCTTAATTCTTAAGTAGAATTAAGGCTACTTTCACACTGGAGGGTTTTTGTTTTTTTTTTTTTCTCTTCAGGCGCTAAAAAAATAGCGCCTGTAAGGCTTCATGTACATGGGGGCATTTTTACAACCTCTCCTGAACGATTTAACTTGACAGATAGATACCCCACATTTAAAATGTCAGTTTAGCCCCGTTTGCTTTTTAGAAACGTCTCAAAAATAGCCAAAAAAATGAAAAACTCCTGTAAACGAAACGGGGCTGAACGCGAGTTACCGCGTTTAGCTTCGGCGTCTGAACTCATTTTTTTTTTTTTTGCCTTAAAAAAAAAAGCCTTTAAATGCAACTGCCTTAAACGACCCTGTGTACATGTACACATAAGATAATATTGGGTGAGTTCAGGGGGCAGCTGAAAAGCACCCAACTGCCTCTGAATGTCCATTTAGCAGTGGCCGTGTACATGAGGCCTTAAGCGCCTGGGAAAAAAAAAAAAGCCTCGTGTGAAAGCCCAAGTGCTTTCACACTGGTGGGGAGAGAGAGTCCTCCAAGCAGCTTCTTTGGGGTGTTAGGGGAGCCGCAACACTCCTAAATCGCCCCCTGCCCATTGAAATCAACGGCCAGCGCTGCCGAAGCGGCTCTATTAAAGCCGAGTTCCACCCATATAAGTGTCAGCAGCTCCAAAAAAAAGTGTAGCTGCTCACTTTTAATAATCGGACACTCGTCTGTCCTACAGTCCAGCGATGTGGGCGAACGAAGCCGTGCCGGCTTTTCTGACTGTGGGCACCCCGGCTGTGTGCTGTGATTGGCCAGGCAATCTTCTGGGGCCTGTAACGTGTTCCAGAAGATGGGAGGGAGGGGAGGACTTCTTTCCGGCGCCGTGGAGCCCCGGGAGAAAGTGGTAGCCGGGTGCCTTTAAAAAGATGGTATCCGCAGTGTTTACATCTGCATGAGAGGGAAGTGACGTCATGATGTTGCCTCTGGCCATTCAGGGTCATAGAGATGGCTGGGGACCCATCCGGTCCTCGTCCAGCTCTATGGTAAACCACTGCCAACTCAGATCTCCGGCTTCCTGATCACACGAGCGACCCTGGATAGGCACTGGGGGGAGGGGGGGGCGGTGTCCCCTCCTACTACCTGTAAAACCAAACCAGCGGCTAAGTAGTTATTAGGATGGTTGAAGACAGCGACAGCTCACATAGACACAGGAGCTGGGAGGGTGGTAACAGTGGATGGTGGAGGGACGTAAACAGACCAGTGTCAGGTCTCAGCAGCCATGATAAACTGTGGTCAGTTTACAGGCGGGGGGGGTGGGGGGGCAGAGCCAGGCAGGATCAGCCAGGTTTTTTTTTTTTTTTTTACAGCTTAGAGGGACAGGTTAGATAGCGCTATGCTTTTTAACCTGCTTTAAGGGAACAGGATTTATTTTTGGTTACCAACACTTAGGACACTTGCTTACCTGTCCAGGGATCCAGCGTTGTCCTCACCTGAGCCGATTTTTCAATGGGCTTCCGGTGAGGGTCGCCGGAATCTTGACTAAGAAAAACTGCCAGGGAAGCCTTACAGCTTCACAGCCGGCTCCCCACTGCGCATGCTTGAGCCTTGCTGCGATTCCTGTATGTTCCTGCAGTCTTCTGGGGCCTGTGATGTGTCCCAGATGACTGCAGGGGGCCAAACTTCGCTCAGATCTGACCGGAAGTGCGGGATGGTACCTGTCAAAACCATAAATAAGCGGAGCTTCACCCCATTCGGCTTTAGTGATCCCCATGACACCTACAGGAAATCCCCCCCCCCCCCCCTTCTGGCACCTATGGCAAACTAAACTTTTCGTACGACTGCTGTCGAGTGCCCATATAGGAAGTGAGGGCGCTATACATACAACAATGTAACACGAATGTTACTTTATCAACACAATCAGATTGACAGATTTGTATACAGTCGTCCTGTGTTGTCATATGAAATGAAGTCCTAGAGAACTCCACCTATAGGGTAAGCACCCACCTCCTGTACACATCCTCAGCGTCTGATTGGCTCCCAGGAATGAGTGACATGTCTACATTCTTTATAAGGATACATTGTATCGCTGAGCATTGCTCTGCAGTAAAAACTGACTTCTCCACATCCAGAGTTCATCCTGATGTCATCTTTGTACACATTTTGTGTTTTCTCTCCCCTCCAATGCAATGATGGTGTAATTTGCGCCTTACCTGGTATTCAGTGACAGTTGCCTACTGTCATTATGCTGATACTGAGGGCTGACGATAATCGAGTCTGAGCATTGTGTGTGTTCTCAATGTGAAGTGTGTTTTTTGTTATGAACATGTATATGACCACTTGTTTTATTTCTCCCCTCCCCCCTCCCAGGCCTGCGCTCGTCCTTTGATCACGGTCTACTCCGAAAAGGGGGAAACGTCAGGCAAAAATGTGACTATGCCCGCGGTGTTCAAGGCTCCTATACGTCCAGATATAGTCAACTTTGTTCACACCAACCTGCGCAAGAACAGCAGGCAGCCGTTTTCAGTGAGCGAGCTTGCTGGTACGTAATCTGACGGGGGGTGGGGGGGGGGTGTAGACTTTAAATGGAATCGGTTTAGACCGTTTCTTGCATATAAAGTGGTTGTAAAACCTTTTCCCAGTGTAGTGACTGGCCTCTAGTGATAAACGGATGAAACAAAGACTGCATAAAGTTGTACCAGATTATCTATAGCAGGGATATGCAATTAGCGGACCTCCAGCTGTTGCAAAACTACAAGTCCCATCATGCCTCTGCCTCTGGGTGTCATGCTTGTGGCTGTCAGTCTTGCTATGCCTCATGGGAGTTGTAGTTCTGCAACTGCTGGAGGTCCGCTAATTGCATATCCCTGATCTATAGCATTCTTTCCCTACATCTGTTCAAAGTGCAGAATTTTCACAGGATTTCTCAGCTCTGAAAAGCAAGGGGGCCGGGGAGCTGAAGTTGTATCAGTGAGGAAGGCTCAGCTGATTGGTGGGAAGGGACACACGCATTGTAAAGCTGATAGTTACCAGCATGACTTCCAAAGGCAGAGGCATGATGGGACTTGTAGTTTGGCAGCAGCTGGAGGGCCGCAGGTTGAGCACCCATGCACTATAGAGCAATAATTGCAGTCTGTGCCTTTTTAGTAGGGCTGAGAGATTTTCTTTAAAAAAAACTCGCTTCACGATTCGAATCAAGTTTTTAGGCGGGGCCTAGTCCGCGGCGTCCGGCCTCGCGGACTAGGCCGAAGCCGCGGCCTTGCCTAAAAACTCCTGCCCGCAGCCCCTCAAAACCGGCGCGGTGAAGAAAAAAATATCGATTTGCTTAAAGTTTGAATCGATTTGACCTCTCAACTCTATTCAAGATTTGAATTGTGTTTTTTTGTTATTCCCCCAGCCCTACTTTTTAGTAAATCAACCTCATTGTTTCCTTAATGAATGCAAAGCCTTCTCTGATTGTATGAGGTGGAGATCGTTGTCACCACCCCGTCTCTGTATTTTGCTTTTCTGCCCGTGAAGTCAGCATGGTCTTCCTCGCACCTGATTCTTTGCTGGGCTTCTGATCCTTTGCACCACCTTGCACTTTGGGGCTGGCCCATTTAGTGTCTACAGGGGTTGCCAGTAGATTATATATGGGGTCCCTGTTGCTTCTGAGGTAGTGAGCTCCACAGCACCAAAAGTATAAAGGGGGCTTTAGAATTCTTTCAATTGATGTGGCCGAGGTAGCTCCACTCCCAGGTTTAGCTGCTAAGTAGATAGTCTGGGATTGGAGTACACACTGGTGGTTGAGGGATGGTAAAAACAGGCAGTTGATCTTGTTTTTCACAACTTAACCCACCTACTTCCCAACACTTACATGGCTGTCAGAGGGGCGAGTTCCCATTGCTATGGGAACAGTACTTTGTTGCAATTCCTACCCATCGTGCTGCGTTTGAAAGGCAACAACGCCAGTCACTTGCCCTTTGAAGTTAGTGGGACTGCACCACAACCACATGTTAAACATGGCTATGAAGTTTGCAACAAGGCAGTTCAATGTTAGGCAAAATACCCAAAACATAGGGTTACACCGACACCATTTTTATTTATTTTTTTATTTTAACTGACGTGTACCATTACTTGCGGTCAAGTACCCGCCAGTATTGATACCTTTGTGGTGCGATTTGAGCCCATACAAAATGAATGGGCTCAAATTGCACTGCAAATGCAGGCGGTTTGAAAAGGAATGCGGTGCGATTCCTGTCCATATAGTATGTGGTTTCCCACACCGCTTCTGTGTGAACTTGGGCTGAAGTCTCTATGACAATCCTGGGTTCACACAAAATGGATGGGGGAAACCGCATGCTATTCGGACAGGAATCTCACCACAGTCTTCAAATCGCATGTGATTCTTTGAAGTGTGATTTGAGCCCATTTACTTTTGTATAGGCTAAAGTTAAACCGCAAAGGTATCTGTTTCAGGTATCGGAGAATATGAATGAGTGCAAATGCTTGGTATCGGTGGAACCCTACAAAAAAAACATGCATGAGGGGGGAAGTATTGCTTGCTCGGCACCTGTAAGCCGGCTGTCAACCAAAGTCTGAAGAGTAGTTATCACAAATCGCTTTTCAGTGTGGTAAAGTCTGCCCAAGTACCTTGTAGTTCAGATCAGCAAGCACCTATTGAGCTGTATTTAAAGTGATTGTAGCGTTTTTTTTTTTTTTTTTTTTTTTTAAAGTTATACTTGGCTACTCTGTGAAATGGTTTTGCACAGAGCAGCCCTGATCCTCCTCTTCTCAAGTCCCTCTTTGTTGCCCCTGGCCCCTCCCTCCTATCGAGTGCCCACTCAGCAGCTCTCTATGGGGGCACCTGAGCCGAGTCAGAGCTCCATGTATCCATTCTGAGCCTCGTCCCCTCTCCCCTGATTGACTGACTTTAACAACAGCTGGAGCCAATGGTGCCGCTCCTGTGTCTCCGCCAATCAGGAGTGTCCCGGATGGCTTAGATCAGGGGTCTCAAACTGGTGGCCCTCCAGCTGTTGCAAAACTACAAGTCCCATCAGGCATTGCAAGGCTGACAGCCCAGGAGACATTACAAGCATGACTCCCACAGGCAGGGGAATGATGGGACTTGTAGTTTCCCAACAGCTGGAGGGCTGCCGGTTTGAGACCCCTGGCTTAGATACTCATGGACATAGCTAGAGAGAGATGGGGCTCAGGTAAGTAATTTGGGGGGGGGGCTGCTACACTTTTTTTTTTTTTTTTTTTTTTTTTTTTTTTTAACTTCATAGAATGCATTAAAATAAACCTTCTGCCTTTACAACTCCTTTAACTTTTCTTGCGGAAATGTTTTCTTTCAACGTGATGAGCTTCACTTCATTGGTCCGTGTTTCTGAAACTAATGATTGTCAAGAAGTTCTGATGAAAACTTTTCAGACCGTTTAGAAGTTGAAATGCAATAAATATTTTACTTTGCTGATGGCGTTTTTTTTTTTTTTTCCCCTCATTTCCAGGTCACCAGACCAGTGCCGAATCATGGGGAACCGGAAGGGCTGTCGCCCGTATCCCCCGTGTACGCGGCGGTGGAACGCACCGTTCTGGCCAGGGTGCGTTTGGAAACGTATCCTTTCTAAAGAAATTTCAGAATTTTGCGGCTTGCTGTGATGTTGTAATTTGCGTCTTACTCCTCACTTAGCGACAGTTGCCTGCTGTCATAATGCTGGTGAAGGATGGCTGATGTAATCTTCATTTCTGAGCAAGATGACTTTTTTGGTAACATTTTGGAAAGTGGAAGTTTTCTTTTTCCCCTATTGATGTTACAAATTGTGTTCCTTAATAAGGATCTTTTAGATGTGTCGAGGAGGCCGTATGTTCGCCCCAACAAAGACCTGGAGACGCTGGCACCGCAGAGTCAATGTAACCCAGAAGCGATATGCTGTCTGCTCTGCACTGGCTGCTTCTGCCCTGCCTGCGCTCATCATGTCTAAAGGTAAGTGGTAAATGGATACTAGTGACAGTTCTCATTTCAGGTGTTTTCTATGTGGCTACATATGATGATTTCCACTTCTGGTCCGTGTTTATGAATCCTGTGATTTCTGTGGAAGTTCTGATGAGTCTCTATATTGTATAACATATCTGTAGCATGTCCAAAACATGTGTTCCTGTATAAGTGTTCAGATTACTCCCAGCATATAGCCAGGAAACGGCTAGCACAAGTCAGACAACCTTCACATGTTGGAGTAGGCTAGCTAAAGGAGAAGTTCCCCTTTCATAACATGTTGCACCTTGAATATGGGTGTAAACATTTTTTGAAAGGACTGCTTCCGACCCCCCCCCCCCCCCCCTCCGCTTTTACAGTTATTGGGGGATCTTCTCCCCCTGCTAGCTGTCGCAATCAATTAAAAAAATATATAAAAGCCTGTGCAAGGCTCCCTGACCCACCTCACCACGTCACTTATTCGGTGTTCTGTCAATGGGAAAACTGCAAATCCCAACAGCCTTAGCAGCATTGGTACCGTAGTGTATACGCTGCTGGTGTTCTGTGAAAGTAGCCAATTCGTCAGTCTCCAATTATTGCTGCTGGAGTCGCTGGAAGTGACTTGGATGGTGATTTTGGGGAGTTGTAGTTTTTGGCAGAACACTGGCCCTCTGCTCCCTCCTCACTGGCTTTGATTGACAGCAGTAGGAGCCAATGACTTTTGTTGCTGTCTTGGCCAGTGAGAGACCTGGGAGAGCTGCATCTCCCATGCAGGCTTGAGATGGGGCTCAGTAAGTATTTAAAGGGGGGGGGGGGGTGCTGTGGTTCAAGCAACACACAGAAGTGTTACCTTCATACATAGAATTCTTAAAGGTTAAAACTTTCAGCCTTCATAACCACTTTAAATTCTAACTCTTGGGGGGGAGAAAAAAAATTAGCCTCTACTTTGTCTCCAAACTGGTGCCCACTGGCCAGATCTGGCCCTTCCACTTGCCTCTTATCTGGCCCTTGGGGCACTTCTTTCCATGAACCTCAAAGATGGTGAACTAATTCTCCCACTGGCACCAATTATGGGGCACTCTTCCTCAGACACCAATATAATTTTTTTGTTCCTACCAATACCAGAGCATTTTCTACTCCAATGGCCCCCATAAGGTTTGAAGAGCATTAAATTGGCAGTTTTGATAGTTTGGAGACCCCTGGCCTAGGGGATGATAAATGGGGTGGCACGTGCCCTTTTCTCAGTCCCTTGGCAAGTGGTTTCTTTTTACTATGTAGTGCTCTGGTGTATATAGGTGGACCCTCGGCATCCTCTGTGTAGACCTGTTGGTCCTACATTGTACATGATGACAGAGCTGCAAACTGAGGACCAGTGTCATGTGAGGGGACAGCCTGCAGGATTGAGAAATAAAGTATATTCCCTTAGCAAAATGAGCAATTAATTTTGCATTGAGGGGTGGCTCCAGGTTTAAGTGGGCTCGAAGTCCACAATACGTGCCTCAGCTTCAATGGCCTGCAAGGCGGCTCCACACTGATTCTTTCTTCCCAGGTACCGGTGTTCAGCCACATTGATTGGCTAGCATTGGTGTGCGAAACTTCCAGACTGAAAAGCAGTGTCTGCTTGTGCTGTTTCCTACTCTATTCAACTAAAGTTTGGTTGTTTTTTTTTTTGGGCTTTACAGTACTTACATTTTTAAAGTTGTGAGTGCAGCTAATTTGAAGTCTTGTTCCCAGAAATTGTCAATGGTCTACACCATTACAATCTGCTGCTTGTTTTCACATACAGAAGCCTGTGACCTGTTGACTGATCGCACACAGGAACAGAAATCCATCCTGTTATATGGCAGATGTATTGACCCCATGGAAAGCGCTTTTTCTTTTAGGATTCTAGTGTTTATAAAAATACATAACGAAGTTCTTAGAATTTTATTCTGTAACCTATTGTGTTCCACATTTTGTTATTTTTAGGTCACCGCATTGAGGAGATCCCAGAAGTTCCATTGGTGGTTGAAGATAAAGTCGAAAGTTACAAGAAGACAAAGGAGGCCGTTCTGCTGCTGAAGAAGCTCAAAGCGTGGAATGACATCAAGAAGGTAAAAGGCTTATGGTAGTCTCTACGCTGGGGGGTATATATATATATATATATATATATATATATATATATATATATATATATATTCCCTATTTTATGAAAAAAATGTTACTGAAAATCATTTAAAAAAAAAATAAAATGAAAGCCATCAACCGCTTTCCCCCAAATAAAAGTTGTCTACCAAAAGATTGCTGCCCCACCTGCTAATTTTCATAAAATTGAAAATAAATGGAAAATTAAACTCAGTCGGTTTAGTCAAATGTTTCTTAAAAGAATACTTTTGCTGTGTTGCAATTGAAGGGATTTCTGGGGTGTGTGTATTTAAATATTTTACTTTAATATTTAGAAGCTGTATCTATCCTCACAATGTAATGTAGCAAGCTCCACTTGTAACACCCTAGTTCAGGGATAGGCAACCTCGGTCCTCCAGCTGTTTTGAAACTACAAGTCCTATGAGACATTGCAAGACCCCGACAATCACAGGCACGACTCGCAGAGACATGATGGGATTTGTAGTTTTACCACAGCTGGAGGGTCGAGGTTGCCTACCGCTGCCCTGGGTCATGTTGGATCTCAGGGTAGAATTACAAATCTTTGAACAGATGACGGGTCACCTGTGTATTTGAAGTGTGTATCAAGCAGTTTCCCTGGGGCTTAGTTGGGCACTGAAGGATTGTTGGCTGTAGCTATGATGAGTTCCACTTCTGGTCCGTGTTTCTGAACCTCTGTGATATTTGTGGAAGTCCTGAGCTACATTAAATTGCCTTGGATCCTTTACATAAATGTTTTGTGCACGTGATTTCAAAGTCAAGCTACCTGATGACTATTTCCCCCAAATTACTTTAGGGGAGAATCTTTAGAGGCGAAATATACTGCAGAATTGTGTCTGTAAAATGTTTTAGCCGCCAAAGCTAGATTTGACAATGGGCACAATTTTTAGTGCACCACCTTTTTGGTCTTAGCTGTTGCCTGGAGGTGTGTGTGTGTATAAATTTATAAAGCGCCGACAGTTTACTCAGCGCTTTACAACATTAGGGCAGACAATACAATTCAATACACACATACATATGTAAATGTGTGTGTGTGTAAATATATATATGTGTGTGTGTGTGTGTGTGTATGTGTGTATATATATATATATATATATATATATATATATATATATATATATATATATATATATATAATTATGTGTATTTTGCACCCAGTGGTGTGTGGGTTTTTTTTCTGCCCTAGGCAAGAATAAAATTGGGCACCGCGTGTACATGTGTAGTATGATTGCTGTGTCCCTTTTGCGCATGAGGACCGAGACTCTTTAAAAAAAATACAGGCACATCTCATAACATTACAATATCAAAGTTTTTTTTAATTTATTTCAGTAATTCAATTTACAAAGTGAAACTCATATTTTATATAGATGCGTCACACAGGGATATATTTCAAGCATTTCTTTTCATTTTGATTATGGCTTACAGCAAGTGAAAACACAATTCTGCATCTCAGAAAATTAGATTACAGAAGACCAATAAAGGAATTTTAATACAAACGCTGGTCTACTGTAAAGTATGTCCATGTATAGTATGTGCTCAATACTTGGTTGGGGGTTCTTTTGGACTTGATAAAACACAGAGGACCAACACCAGCTGATGACAGGGCTCCCAAATCATCAGACTGTGGAAACTTCACACTGGACCTCGTGCAGCTTGGATTCTGTGCCTCTCCACTCCTCCTCCAGACTCTGGGACCGCGATTTCCAAAAGAAATGCAACATTTTCCACAGTCTGATTTGGGGAGACGTCATCTGCTGGTGTTGGTCCACCGTGTTTTATCAAGTCCAAAGTCAGAGCAGCCCTCTAGCAGGAAATTCTAGAGCACCAGACCCAACAATGCAGATGATAATCAAAGCAACCTGGGCTTCCATAACACCTCAGCAGTGCCACAGGGTGATCACCTCCATGCCACGCCGCATTGATGCCGTAATTCATGCAAAAGGAGCCCCAACCAAGTACTGAGTGCATACTATGCTATACATGGACATTTCAGTAAGCCAACATTTTTTTTTTTATATATTTTTTTTTTTTTTTGTCTTCTGTAATCTTTTTTTTTTTTTTTTTTTTTTTTAGGATAATTTTTGGGTTTTCATTAGCTGTAAGCAATCAACATTTTAAATGCTTGAAATCGCTGTGTAACACAACACATCTATATAAAATAATTATACAGGATTTATATAGTGCCAACAGTTTGCGAAGTGCTTTACAATGCAGAGGGACAGCACAATTCCAATACAGTTCAAATATAGGAGGGCCCTGCTTGTGTAGCTTACATTCTAAAGGGAGGGGTTGGTGGTACAAAAGGTAATAGCTGCAGGGAATGATGGGGGGGGGGGGGGGGGGCTCTGGGACAGTTGTAAGGTGGGTGTGGGATAGGCTTCCCCGGAATAAGTGAGTTTTCAGGGATCTCCTAAAGGTGGGCAGGGACTGACCGGACATACTGGGGCAGGGAGTTCCAGAGGATGGGAGATGCTCTAGAGAAGTCCTGGAGGCGGGCATGAGAGAGCAGAAGTTCTTTGGAAGGAGGGGACAATTTGGGCGATATCTGCAGATGAGATGGTGATGTAGCTGGGGGCGATGTTGTGGATGACCTTGTATGTTGGGATTAGAATTTTGAATCTTTATACGGTGGGTTAGAGGAAGCCAGTGAAGGGATTGGCAGAGAGGAGCAGTCATCGATCGGTTAGTCAGGTGTATCAATCTAGTAACAGCATTCATAATAGACAATGGGGGAAAGGGTAGGCCATTGAGGGAGTTGCAGTAAAGGCGGAAAATAACCAAGGAGTGGATACGTTTTGTGGTGTCATTAGTCAGGAATGGGGAGAATTCTGGAGATGTTGCGGGGGTTAAGGTGGCAAGATTTAGCCAGTGATTGGATGTGAGGACTGAAGGGGAAGTCTGAATCAAGAATTACACCCAGCACCCTGGCGTGTGGAGGAACCAATGGTGGTGCCGTTGATCTTAATGGTGAAGTCGTGGGGCTGGTATCGGGGAGGAAGAGATGGTACAAGCTCAGTTTGAGAAAGTGGTGTGACATCCCATACTGATGTTGTTCAGTAAGTTTGTGATCCGTGAGGAGATCGAGGGGTTGAGTGTGATGAGAGATCGGCATAGAGGTGGTGTTGGAAGCCATGGGAGGTTATCAGCTGGCCCTGGGAAGAGGCATAGAGGGAGAATAGGAGGGACCCAAGGACAAAGCCTTTGGTTACCCCAAAAGGAAGAGGAGCAGGGTGAGTTGGTGTTGTTGACTTGGTGGTAAATGGCTATTTTTCCGCATTTTAGGTTCTGTGTGTTTTGGTTTCTTCAACATTAATGTTGTTAAGGTCTTGTTGCTTTTTGAGTCTGTTTGGTCAGGCAAGGGCCCCTGTGTGGCCAGTGATGCAGTCTGTTCTAAACTAGCCATTCTTTTTGTTTCAGGTCTATGCTTCCCAACGTATGCGTGCTGGTAAGGGTAAGATGAGAAACCGCCGTCGCATTCAACGCAAAGGACCTTGCGTCATCTACAATGAAGATAATGGCATCATTAAAGCCTTCAGAAACATCCCAGGTACGATCAGTTAAAACGGAAGCCATAATCTCCAGCTTCAGTAATTTTCCTAAATTTTTTATATTTGTGGAATACAGACTTGAATGAGCTTCCATATCGGTTTTTACCGTTTTAGGAATTGCGCTCCTTAATGTAAACAAACTGAATCTGTTAAGGCTGGCTCCCGGTGGTCACGTTGGACGGTTCTGCATCTGGACCGAAAGCGCCTTCCGCAAACTGGACGATCTTTATGGCACATGGCGCAAACCAGCCACCCTAAAGGCAAACTACAAGTATGTATGTCAGAACACTGGTGCATTCAAAGGTGGCTTCTACTGGAGTAGTGATGGTGAACCTTGGCACCCCGCATGTGTTGGAACTAAATTTCCCATGATGCTCAGCTACACTGCAGGGGCATCATGGGAAATGTAGTTTCCAAAACATCTGGGGTGCCAAGGTTTAACCATCGTACTAGAGCTGTATGTACCTATAGGTAAGTCTATAATGAATCTAGCCTATAGATAAAATTCAAGTATGGGAGTTTACTCCCACTTTAATTTCAGAGCTGTTAAAGAGATGTAACAAGATTTTAGGGGTTATTCACGCTAGGATCTGCATGTGAATCTTTCAGGAATGCTGGGCCATTTACATGCAGTTCTGTGCAATGCGTTTTCAGCCACATTCATTTTGAATGGGCTGAAATGGCACCGCAACAAAAGTAGTTGCATGCACTACTTTTGGACACACGAACTGGGTCTCGTGGTACTTTTTGTATTGTGCGATCTAGTACAGGCAAATCCATTGCATTTGGGGTGTCAAATTTGCACTGACACCCGCTGCAGATCATAAGTGCAGTGTGAGGAACTGGCACGGAACACGTGTTTCCCATGGCATTCCAGTGTGAGCGGGCCCTTAATGGTCTGTGTGGCCCTATACTTTTTTGCCTTGTTTTTAAAGATTGCAGTTGTGCATTCCTGCATTTTGATTTAAAAAAAAAAAAAAAAACTAAAGTTAAATTGAAAAAAATTAGTCAGCACTTATTCTCTAACGGAGAAATTGACATCAACCACCTGGATGTGCTGTCTGGCAGAAATGTATAAATCATAAGAGGCTAAACAGGATTATAAATCTTTTAAAGCCTACCTATGTTTAATGTCCCTTTTAACTACTTGCTGCCTGTAGGACATCCATGGATGACCTTGGATTTCAGTAGTTATACTGGAATGATGCCGGCACCCACAGGTATCATACTGGTGTGGATCTTTTCATCTAGCGATTTTCCCTTTGTAGCAGAAGTGATTTGAATGTCCAATCACAGCGGCAGAGGGTTGCTGGCGGTTTTAAAGCGGAGTTCTGCCAGATTTTATTTTTTTTTTTAAAGTCAGCAGCTACAAATACTGCAGCTGCTGACTTTTAAAACATGGATACTTACCTGTTCAGGGAGGCCCGCGATGTCGGCACCCAAAGCCGATCTGTCTCCCGGGTGGAGGCACCGCCATCTTCGGTAAGGGAATCAGGAAGTGAGTCGCGCTGAACCATTCCACTGGGCCCTGTCTCTTCTCCCAGAAGACAGCGGGGGGCGGTGGAGGAGGTGGATATGGTATAGATATGCGCGGATACTGCAGCTATCTATGCCCGGAAGTGGGAGCAAATACCTGGATTATACAGGTATCTGCTCCCCCCTGAAAGGTGCCAAATGTGACACCGGAGCGGAGGAAGATTCCGAAAAGCAGAAGTTCCATTTTTGGGTGGAACTCTGCTTTAAGAGCAAGACTGATGCAGCTATAATATGAGCAAATAGTAAATCCTTGATGGGGTGTATTTAAGTCCAGTTGTGATTTGTAGTATAGCAATAGCTGGAAGTAAAATCTGAATAGTAAAGGAGATTAGCAGGGGGCGCCAGCTAAGTGTAGCATAACTTACTATTACTACTTGGCTGGCGCCCCCTGCTTGTTAACGGCTAACCTGCGTAATTAAGGTGTGTAACTGGCTGTTTGCCTGGCGTTTTTTTTTTTTATTTTTAAGCACTGTTGGATTTTGAGCTGTAGACATGATGAGTTCCACTTCTGGTCCGTGTTTCTGAATCTCTGTGATATTTGTGGAAGTTCTGAGCTACAGTCGCCTTTAAATCCTTGCAAGAATTTTTTCACATTGAGTGTTTCTCTAGTTCTGACCTCCTGTATGTATTCTTCCTTCCACAGCCTCCCAATGCACAAAATGACAAACACAGATCTGAGCAGAATCTTGAAGAGTCCAGAGATCCAGAAGGCTCTGCGCGCTCCAATGTAAGTTGGTTTCATCTTTTTTTGCCCGTTTTTAGAACTGTTCAAACTCGCTCTTAATGATGAATTCCACTTCATGGTCCGTGTTTATGAAACTCTGTGACTTTAATTGAAGGTCTGATCCTAAACCAACTGCTTTGTTTTACTACATAAATATTTTAGGCACTGAAAATATTAAATGTGTGTTCATGTTTGGAAATTTCAGTAAGAAGGTGAAGCGCAGAGAACTCAAGAAGAACCCACTGAAGAACTTGAGAATCATGATGAGGCTGAATCCATATGCAAAGACTGCCAAACGCAACGCCATCCTGCGTCAGCAAGAGAATGTAAGTGCTGGGAAGATCTGCTAAAATGTGTGTGTGCTTGAAATGGCATCTGTTCTTAATCACCTCCTACCCGGCCACTGCACATAAATGGCTGGGTGGTCCTTTCCTCGTTCTGATTGGATGTTCAGGAACGTCCCTCAGAAAAGAGTGCTCATAGCGCAGCCACGAGGTGCGCTGCAGGCCGATCCTGTGATCATTATGATCACAGAATACAGCTGAGCAGAGATCGGGATATGGGCGCTGTGTCTGGTCGCGTGACTGGCTGTGTCTGGTCGCGTGACTGGCTGTGTCTGGTCGCGTGACTGGCTGTGTCTGGTCGCGTGACTGGCTGTGTCTGGTCGCGTGACTGGCTGTGTCTGGTCGCGTGACTGGCTGTGTCTGGTCGCGTGACTGGCTGTGTCTGGTCGCGTGACTGGCTGTGTCTGGTCGCGTGACTGGCTGTTTTGCTGTGTTGCCACTGAAGGGATTTCTGGGGTGTGTGTATTTAAATATTTTTAATATAATTTTACTTTAATACTTTCAAAGCTGTATCCTCACAAAGGAACGTAGCAAGTTCCACTTGCAACACCCTAGTTCAGGGGTGGGCAACCTCGGCCCTCCAGCTGTTTTGAAACTACAAGTCCCATGAGACCCTGCAAGACCCTGACAATTGCGACTCGCAGAGGCATGATGGGATTTATAGTTTCCTCACAGCTGGAGGGCTGAGGTTGTCTACCGCTGCCCTGGTTCATGTTGGCCCACAGGGTAGAATTACAAATGTTTGAACAGATGACGGGTCACCTGTGTATTTGAAGTGTGTATCCAGCTGTTTCCCTGGGGCTTAGTTGGGCTCTGATGGATTGTTGGCTGTAGCTATGATGAGTTCCACTTCTGGTCCGTGTTTCTGAACCTCTGTGATATTTGTGGAAGTTCTGAGCTACATTGAATTGCCTTGGATCCTTTACATAAATGTTTTGTGCACGTGATTTCAAAGTCAAGCTACGTGATGACTATTTCCCCCAAATTACTTTAGGGGAGAATCTTTAGAGGCGAAATATACTGCAGAATTGTGTCTGTAAAATCTTTTAGCCGCCAAAGCTGGTTTTGCTAGTTCATTGAACTTCTGGCCCATCATAAGTAATTCTTGGTGCACCACCTTTTTTGTCTTTAGCTGTTGCCTGGAGGTTTTATTATTTTTTTTATTTTCTGCCCTAGGCAGCAAAAAATACAGGTGCATCTCATAAAATTAGAATATCAAAAAGTTTAATTTCAGTAATTCAATTCACAAAGTCAAACTAATATTTTATATAGATGCGATACACACAGGGATATATTTCAAGCATTTCTTTTCATTTTGATTATGGTTTACAGCTGTGAAAACACAATTCAGTATCTCGGGAAAACTATATTACAGGAGACAAAGGAATTTTAATACAGAAATGTTGGCTTACTGAAAAGTATGTGCTCAATACTTGGTTGGGGTTTTTTTTTGTACTTGATAACACAGAGGACCAACACCAGCAGATGACACGGCTCCCCAAATCATCACTGACTCTGGAAACTTCACACTGGACCGCATGCAACTTGGATTCTGTGCCTCTCCACTCCTCCTCCAGACTCTGGGACCGCGATTTCCTAATGAAATGCAACATTTTCCACAGTCAGTGATGATTTGGGGAGCCATGTCATCTGCTGATGGTCCTGTGTTTTTATCAAGTCCAAATTTAGCGCAGACCTCTAGCAGGAAATTCTAGAGCACTTTGTTTCCCTCTACTGACCAGCCTAATGGAGATGCAGATTTCATTTTCCAGCAGGTCTTGGCACCTGCCCACACAGCCAATACCTGGTCACATGATCATGGTATCGCTGTGCTTGATTGGCCAGCAAACTCACCTGACCTAAACCCCATAGAGAATCTGTGGGGTATTGTCAAGAGGAAAAAGACACCAGACCCAACAATGCAGAGGAGCTGAAGGCTGCTGTGTGAGATATATATATATATATATATAATTTTTTTTTTTTTTTTCACATATTGTGCTAGTATGTACCTGCACATTAACACCTGTGCTGTGATGTCACTGATCCTGCATTTCCAGGGTACTTCCATCTTCGCTTGCTCCTTCTTGGTTCTCAATATTTGGCCACTTCAGTGGCTGGCTGCATTGTTTACTGAGCGTGTGCGCAGGAGCCACATCACAAAGGGTGCTGTAAATGTACACGAGCTCTGCATGCATAATCCAGTGTACATGACTGCTGCCAGGCAGGAGGAAACATTTATGCAAAAGTCTGATGGGGTCTCTTAAAACCGGTCACAAAACCCTTGCCAGCTCATTGTAGAACTTTGGCAATGCCAAAGCGGACTCCCAATGCGTGGGAGTGACCTTTTATATCAACCCGGCCAATAGAACTGGCTGGAGAATCGATAACCTGGCAGCCAGCCACTCATAGATGCCTGCAGCCAGAGAGCTGCTTCAGCACACCACATCGTTAGACTGAAGGAGTATAATTACATTTTACACTTTGGGTTAGAACCACCATTTTTCAAAAGATTTTCTACATGTATCAGGGCCATAAATATGAATTTGTCAGTTGCTCATTGGGTAAGGAGTTGTGATCTGGGTTAGGTTTATAGCAAATTTTACCCTTGTTCTATTTTAAATGTGTTTTTTATTTTTTTTCTTTACAGATTAAGACAAAACAAAAGAAGAGGGAGGCCGTAGCAGCCGCCAAGGCAGCACCTGCAGCAGCACCCGTGCCAGCGGCGAAGGCAACAACTGCTGCCCCCATGGCAGTGGCCAAGGCAGCAGCATCAAAGGCCAAGGCAGTAAAAGCCAAGGCAGCCAGGAAAACTTAAAGTGACTTAAAGAAGTTCAGCACTTTACATTTGTCACCAATAAAATACCATTTAATATGAACTGTTGGTGTTGAAAACATTTGTTATTAAAGTGTTGTATAGATCAGATTTTAAAATACTGGAACATATTTCAATATGCTCATTTGTAGCAAATTTCTCACATTTGCCTATTTATGGTGAAATGTTAAGTGGTTTCCAAGGTGATAGAGAGAGAGATTCTCTAAGTTGGAACAGTTACCTTTTTTTTTGTGTAGCTCCAGCCCAAAAAAAAACAATTTTTAAGTTTTTTGGATAGCATAGGGAAGGGTAAACGTCCCAATAACATTTGTTTTGCTGTCTGTGCCCCTGTTCAGAAGATTTCACCTCACTTTCTGTCCCAATGACAATTGAATTTCGAAAATTTTGGGTTGTTGTGGAAACGAGCCTTGGTGATGGCATCAGTGGAGGTACCTTTTTTCCCATAACTCTTACAGAAGTGTATTTCCCAATTCTACTAGGGGTAGATTTCCTCTCACTTCCTGTTGTCTACCTCCGTTTGTTAGTAGGCGTCGTTTGTAAGTCAGATGTTTGTAAATAGGGGACCGCCTATATACCGTATTTATCAGCGTATAACACGCACTTTTTTCCCCTTAAAATCAGGGAAAAGTCACAGGTGCGTGTTATACGCCGATCCCGAGCTGGCATATCTTCAAAATCGCCGACCGCGATTTGAAAATGGCGCCGCCGGGGCCGAAATACACAGAGCCCGTCCTCGGCTCTTTCCGGCGGCTCTCGTTCACTGTCGGCTCCACTCGTAGTCCCGAGCAGAGCTATCCGAACCTACTCGGCTAGGTTCGGATAGCTCCGCCCGGGACTACGAGTGGAGCCGAAAGTGAACGAGAGCCGCCGGAAAGAGCCGAGGACCAGCTCTGTGTATTTCAGCGCCATTTTCAAATCGCGGCCGACGATTTTGAAGACTGGATCGAAGGCTGCACTGGGCAAGGCTGCAATGATGGGCATTTAAATGTAAGTTTTTTTCCCTTCAACTTCCCTCCTAAAAGTTTTTTTTTCCTTTAAAATTCCCTCCTAAATTGGGGGTGCGTGTTATATGCCGATAAATACGGTATATTCAAAATGCTTAACCTATGCAGTCTTACCCGAAGGCCTCGATGCGCAAAAACAAAAGGACATTGACATTAAAAGGCCTTTTAAAAAAAAAAAACAATTCAGCATAGCAACATACAAAATAAAAGCCAGGGAGTCTGTCTATCACACCCCAATTAAAAATTAAGCGACTCCAAAAGCTTGTACAAAGTACGGATTTCAATTTCTTTCAAAATTTCAAAAAAAATCATTCTGAAGTCTGTTTCAGAGGCAAGGAGTTCCAAAATTCAGCTCCTTGTACTTCACTCATATCTCCCTCTGCATGTTTTCTTTTTTTAAATTTTTGCAGTCTTCAGTATGGCCAAGTTTGCCAATCTCAAGGAACGGGTAGGCACATACTTGACAAATTTTTCCTTCAGATACTCGGCCACATCCATGCAGTGCCTTATGGACAAGACATCCAGTTTTAAACTGAACCCATTATTTCAGACAGCCAATGCAGGGCTCTAAGGAATTGAATGATGTGGTCACAGCGACCAACACCTGCTGGTAGATGGTACCAAGCAGGCAAACCCAAATACAGGGCATTTACAGTAGTCCAATCGACTGCTGATAATGGCATTGACCATGGCGATCTGGTCAGTCTGCGATTTATAGTGAAAAGTCGACCTCAGGTAGAAGTGAAATGAACTCGCCACCTGATTTACCTGAGGGCGCAGGTTCAACCTAGCGTCAAAGATGACACCCAGGTCCCTGACCTGAGTGGCCGGAATCGGAAAAGTTTTGAAAGATTCCGGCCATGACGGAAACAAGTTGGAATACACCTGGTTACCGAAGATGATACATTCAGTTTTGGTGCCATTTAGCTTTAGATAATTGGCACCTGTCCATGATTGGATTTCTCTCTAGAGAGGAGGCCAGCATGACCTGATCCTTCCCTTTCTTGGATAATTTGAAGTAGATCTGGGTGTCGTCAGCATAGACTTGGAACGGGAGATTGTGACGGCGAATGATGTACAGCAGCGGCCTAATATAAGTGTTAAAAAGGATCAGCGATAAAGCCGATCCTTGTGGGACCCCGCAAGACAGGGGACTATCGGAGGAATAAAATGGTCCCAACTTTACCCTCTGCACCCTGTCTTGCCGGAACGAGGCAACCCATGCCAGAGCTATAGCAAAGAAGGGACACAAAGAAGGGGGGGAAATGGAGTGCTGCTCACCCCTGGTAGTGAAAACAAAAAAGGAAGAGAATTTCCCCAGAATGGGGTTTTTTGGCAGTGGAGTTACCGTATATACTCGAGTATAAGTCGAGACCCTAATTTACCACAAAAAAAAATGTGAAAAACTTATTGACCCGAGTATAAGACAAGGATGAGAAATGCACAGCTACTATAAGTGGAAAAGAGGGTCAACAATGCCCGTTTGCAGCATCACTGTGCCCATTTGCATGCCTCACTGTGCCCATTTGCAGCCATAGGTCCCCTGAACTTCAAACTTGGTAGTTAAGGGTTCCTAGATGCCCCCTAGCTGCAGCCAAAATTTGGGGTCTCTGAACCCAAAGGGTCCTGAAATGACATTGCTGCAGATGGACACAGTTGACCGAATTTGGGGCCCTGTATCTCGGGGCCACTTGGTGCTAGGAACTCCAAATTTGGTGTGCAAACCCAGTGGAACTAGCACCATAAAATTCCCAAAGTTGGGGTTTCTAGCACCAAGTGGCCCCGAGATACAGGGCCCCAAAAATCAGTTCAGAAAATGTCAAGCACTTTTCTGCAGCAGAGACATTTTCCGAACCGGTTTTGGGGCCCCGTATCTCAGGGCCACTTGGCGTTAGGAACCCCAGCTTTGGATATGTTGTGGTAACAGTTCCACTGGGTTTGCACACCAAATTTGGGGTTCCTAGCACCAAGTGGCCCTGAGATATGGGGCCCCAAATTCGGTTCGGAAAATTAAATTTTTTTGCTGCAGAAAAGTGCTTGACTCGAGTATAAGTCGAGGGGGCACTTTCAGCACAAAAAAAGTGCTGAAAAATTCGACTTAACTTACCGTATATACTCAAGTATATTAAACCAATATTATATAAAAAAAAATATATTTTTGTTGTACAAAGAATAATTTAACACAAAGGTTAAATGAGCTCTAGTAGAGTGTTTACAAGCCTTGTAGCATCAGACACACATTATACAGACATATATCCATAACAACATTATACAAATATTGTCAACATCAGAAAGTAAAACTGACGCGTTTCAACCTATATATCCAAGGTCTTCTTCAGAGGTCAAACATACACATGTAAAGACTTTTTTTTTTTTCACAATAGAACACATGTAAAGACTTAATTACGTATAATAAGAATGATGTGCAGTACTCTATATGATATAATTACCCTAAAAGCTAAAGGCTTCCTATGTGAGGATCCCTTTTTGAAAAACAAAATGCCTGTTTTCTCTCTCCCCAAGGGGTCACAGAACACCTCCACTGGCACAGCCACCAGCACCGGAGCAAAAGTCCAACGATGTGGCTTACGAGAAGTCACACTAAAAATCTCCCCCCACCTAGCCAAACGATCGGCTGGGGAGCAGGCAACACCTGCAGCAAAAACCCAAAAATACACTTAAAATGCACATCCATAATGAATATCAAGAGCATTATATCAAGAAGTATTTCCTTAATTAGATAGGTGGAAGACACCCATCTGCATGCATACCCTATATGCAGATTATGGCCTCATAGTATTAAATATATATATATATATATATATATATATATATATGTGAAAATAATGAGTGAATAAGGAGAGTGCATAAGAGTGATTGAAAAACCCATTAGTTAGAAAGTTGAATAAACTAGGAAATCCAAGTGGTGTGCATCAGCTCATTTAGATAGAATAATTAAAAGTAGAGTAAAGAAAAAATGGTGTGTGAGTGATAAGTGCTCCAAGCTGTGGGGGTGAAAAGAAGGTACGTGCGGTATATACTGCACATCCTGCGAAGCAAGCAAAAACCAAACGTGCAAAAATAAAAAAAAAGAAAAAAGTGCCCACAATAAAACCATACGTGAATGTGACAAAATAATCGTGAGTGTTTACCTCAGCCAGTGTAGAAGCAAATATGAGGCTGCACCGTATCGCCCTATGTGATCAGACTTAATTGTGACCTGGCCCGGGATTGGCTGCAAATTATGTCAGGCTCAGTGGATAATTATCCAAACCGAGTCGACAAGTCTAAAATATTAAAAAATATATATATATATATAAAAATATATGTATAAATAAAAGATAGTATTATGCAAGATGTAAAAAAATATATTACAAGTACATAATCAGTGTAGTAAACCGATCATAGTTGTATAGGGCTAAAGCGGTGCAGAGACACATTGCAAAAGAGTGTACTTACAGTGTAGGAGCTGCAGAAATGTCAGACCACCCAAATAGGGGAACTACAAGTGTAAGATCTTTTTTAACTATATATATATATATATATATATATCTATATCTATATCTATATCTATCTATCCTTATGGGTGTGTATTCATCAGGACACACACACATGCCCAGGTGTCTGATGGGGAAGAAGGGGGAGGAGCCAGCAACGAGAGACGCGCCCCCCCCCTTGCCGGGAAGGCACATGAAAGGAAAAACCCCCGGCCCGGAAGCCGCGACAGCAGGGCCAACAGATCTCAATGGGGAAGAGGACAGGCAAAAAAAGGGGGGATATGATAATCATTTACATTAGCCTAAAGCCTGCAAAGATAAATGTATAAACAAACTGATGATCAATAACATGCATGGGTATATTATCCCAGGCTAATATATTCGTTTGGTTTTAATGTACATACACTTGAAACATCAGTATGTGCACGGAAAAATCGCATATCTTGGTAAATCCACAATATCAAAATAAAATAATAAATTGATTGATATTGTGGATTTACCAAGATATGCGATTTTTTCCGTGCACATACTGATGTTTCATGTGTATGTACATTAAAACCAAATCTCACCTCTAGGCTGGGAAGCCTAAAATCAAAAAATAAAAATAAACGATCATGGCTTCCCAGCCCAGGCGCTGCCGTTTTTTGAATGCAGAGGCCGGGCGTGACGTCATAACATTGCGCATAGCCTCCGACGATCATAGAGACTCCGGCGACCATCTGGTCCGCCGGAAATCTCTATGGTGGATGGGCTTCCCTCTGGCGCGCCGCCTGTGCGCTGCGCAGCGGCATCAGGAGGATACAGGGTGGGCGCTACCACTAGGCGGACTAAGCAGCCGCCTAGGGCGCAGCCACGGCCACTAGGGGTGTTGTTGAAATATTCGGCGGCAGAGCAGCTGAATCACGATGGTGCGCCCTGCCTCCCCTGGCATCTTCCTGTCCCGCTCCTTCAGTCAGAGGCACCCGCCTCCCTCTCCCCCTCGTTCGCACCGCGGCTCCCTCAGATCACTCAGTAACTCCTCAGAAGGCGATCCGCAGGGGGCGGAGTCCGGTTCCGTCCGAGTTAGGAGAGGGGAGGAGCTCTGAAGGGCGGAGTTCTAGAACGTCGCTGAGGAGGCAGGGCTGGACGGTCCGGAGTGAGGAAGAGGGCGGAGTGTATGGTCAGTAATGGAGGAGAGCGAAGTCGGTGTCCAGAGATGTGAGGAGTCGGCGTGGGCTCCGTACTCATCACACTGCTCGTCATCTGCCCCCCACCTGTATACTTCACACCCTCACCCCCCACCTGTACACTTCACACCCTCACCCCCCACCTGTATACTTCACACCCTCACCCCCCCACCTGTATACTTCACACCCCCCCACCTGTATACTCCACCCCCTCACCCCCCCACCTATATACTTCACACCCCCACCTGTATACTGCACACCCACACCCCCCACCTGTATACTGCACACCCCCCACCTGTATACTGCACGTTGGGGGTATTACACTGAGGTTATCACATTTTGGGGGGGGATTACAAAAAAATCTCCACCCGCCACCTCCACCGTATACATGGGCAGGGCAAAGGGGGTGGCGTCAGAGCGGAGCCAAGGGGGCGGCAAAATTAGGTTGCGCCTAGGGTGTCGAAAATCCTTGCACCAGCCCTGGGAGGAAATAGCGGCCAGACTCCGCCCAAAGAAGAGTTAAACTGAGTCAGCTGAGTGCGGCTTCCCGCTGGATTACACTTGTCCAGGAGGGACTCTGAAAGCTCTGAGGTAAGTGCAAAGGTATTGTTGATGTAGATAGCAAAACAGCACAACGGGGATCCTGCAACTGTAAACTGTCCTGTGCAAGTGCGATTTCCTTTAGGTAGTCAAAGGTCCTTATATATAATCTATTTTTATTTTGTGGTCAGCAACTGGTTAAGGCAGTACTAAGGGCTGGTTCACGCCACAAAAAACGCACTCCAGATTCATTCTGGATGTTTCTGCATGTGCTTTTTTAATGCATTCTATTTTTAAAACCTTTCCTGGATGTGTTTTTTTTTTTCCCCCTTGTACTGGGGTCTGGTGCAATTTTAATGCATTTTACCACATTTCAGCGCAGGAATAATGCAGCACGTTTTACTTTTCTGGAACTGACCACACTGGTGTGGACTATGCCATTGGAAACCGTATAACCTACTTTCCATGCGTTTTTGATGCAGAAAAAAAAATTGGACTGCATGTGGTGTGAACTGGCCCTAAAAGATACCGGTTCTTGCCGGTGTGAGATCATGTCAACTCTTCTGCAAGATGCCACTCAAACCTGGCACCCAGGGATTGGGCCTGTTCTGTAAACTGAGCTGTGCATGAGCAGCTCGCTTTACATGCCAAACAATGCTGCAGCAGGTGTATTGTATTGCACAAGAGACATTGCATATCACTTTTCTGCAATAAGAACCTGCCTGCTTGCAGTGAGTAAGAGGAACTTTAGTCCGCTGTAGTGGTGCACATGGCTTTTCTGAATTTTGTTACCTATTATTTGAACCATGGGAGCTCTGAGCAGCACCTTCAGCCTAGTGAAAGTACAGTAATGACAGCTTTGGCTCTGCACCAGACAATAGGCCTGTTCACCAGTAAGGCTCTGTTTCCACTAGTGCGACTTTTCATGCGACTTGGGACTGAAAAGTCGCATGACAAATTGTTTCCCATGATTTCCAATGAGTACCGTTCATATCTGTGCGACTTCAAGTCGCAGCGACTTCAAAGTAGTCCCTGCACTACTTTGGTCCCACTTTGATGCGACTTGAGGTCTATAGATACAGGCATTGCTTCAAATCGCGGTAAAAAATCACGGCAAAATCGCGCGACTTTGGGGACGCACTAGTGGAAACCTAGCCTAAAGCAGCCTCTTCCACCTTTTTCTGTCTACAATGGCATCTCTTAACCACTTCAATACCAGGCACTTATACACCTTCCTGCCCAGACCAATTTTCAGCTTTCAGCGCTGTCGCAGTTTGAATGACAATTGCACGGTCATGCTACACTGTACCCAAACTAAAATTTGTGCGGCGATTGACGGGGACACGGGGACCCTCGGGTTTCCCCATTAGTCCCTGCCTCTGCTACTGTGGCATTGGCCGGACGCCGCCGTCTCGCTGTGCTCAGTCTGAGGCATGCGCGGTGGTTAAGTCCCCTCTTCTGTCGTCCTTGCGTCATGTGACCGTTACATGGCTGCGGCGGTGCTCGGCGCATGCGCAGTAGCCAGCAGTCGGGCCGGGGGACGCTGTGCCCTCACGAGCTGGCGTCTTCCGGCCGGGGATCCTATTTAAGGACACACTGCTGCCCCTTCTTGGGTAATGGACGCTACCCAACTTGGAAGCAATACCGGACAATATCTTATTCAATAATTCTTCATTTATATCTATACGGGCACTTTATGTGTTGCTTGAATGGCCTCCCCAGTCACCGGGTTGTACTGTTAGCACCTGGGTGAACATGTTCCTTTATGGGGTTTTTTCCATGGATCATCACAGGGGGTTGAGATCTTATCACCATGCTTATTTTATCAATGTATACTCTGTTTTGATTTTTGTATACACAATGTACATGTTTTTACTGTCATATTCTCTTCTATATACATTCAGCAGAACTCCCTCTAGCTCCTGAAGAAGCGTTTCACAACGCGAAACATGTTGAGCATATGGAGAGCATTTATAAGTGGATCACCATACCTGCAACTCAACCCAACTCCGTCTCCACATTCATAACTGTTACCTATCGGGGAAGTTTTCTTTCCTTTTTCTAAACCGAATGTTGGATTGTATGTATTACTAGTGGGGTTTCAGACAATATATGCAGGGGGGGATCCACTTGATATATATGTAACATGGTTGCTATATGTATTCTGTATTGTTTTTAAACAAATATGTCTATTTTTGTAATTTCAAGCTAATAAAATTTAAAAAACATTTTTACCTTTTCATAGTCTAAATACCTATGTGCCCTCAAAGTCCCATTTTCTTTAGTTTCCAATTTCCATATACAAAGTATATATAAAAAAATTGACAAATTTTATTCAAAATACAAAAAAAGAAAAAGCACAAAGATTTATAAATATCTAAAAACAATCAAGAAGAACATGGTCATAAGTGCAAACATACAGCTACTGGATGCTGCAGCAAACGCTTGGAAAACGCAGCTGCTGCAAAAGCACCCTACATGTTTCGGAAAACCACAAAAAGATTGATTTCTCTTTATGATGAGTGTATTTCCTTCTTCAGGGGTTCAGGTAGAACATGTTGTTACATTTATTTCCAAAAAGATATATATATATATATATCTATATATATATATATATAGATATATATCTATATATATATATAGATATATATCTATATATAAGTAAGTAGCCAAACACTACAAAGTGCAGTAGATTTACATATTTGGGTTGATTTATAGAAAGGCGGACATACAGAGATCACCTTGGCTGTGCAGCAGTAATATGCCGCACAAGTCAGTGTTTAAATAGCCCCATAGTGGGAGTGGTGTATGAGAAACAGCCAATCACAGCGGTTTTGTATAGGGAAGTGTGGCTTGAAAGACTGAATCAGACCTAATGAGGCCTAATCGCCCAGCTGTGTAAACAAACACAGCTGTGTGTGAGAACCCTCCAATAGAGGTTCCTCGGCTGATGTGATGTCCGGCGTCACCGCGTCGGAAGTCGCGATGACGTCAGACGCCGACACAGACCGCTGACACCGAAGGTGGGCGGCGGCTATGGGCAAGGATGGGAAAGAGGCCAGTGCGCAGGCGCGAAGGCAGCAGAGGCCACAGCGCATGCGCACAGTCACCGCCGCAAGGAATGCCTCCGGTCCCAGAGGAGAAAAGGACCGGAGGCCCCCCCCGGTGCCAGGGAACGCCGACGAGTCACAGCCACCAGAGAGGGGGGAGAGAGCTTCACCCAGACTACAGATGACAAAAGACATCCCGTAATTAATAAACAATAATGGTCATATATATTGATATGAATAAAACAATGATGGTATGAAACATGGGTAGTAAAGATGGACTTTAAAAGTTGAAACCTTTGTGCTTTTTCTTTTTTTGTATTTTGAATAAAATTTGTAAATTTTTTATATATACTTTGTATTTTTTCCCTTACTATCCTTTGTTGGTTCACTGCCCATACTATCCCCCGGGGGCACCCCTTTCTTCCACTACTTTCCAAAAAGGGGTCATTTGGGGGGGGGGGGGGGGGGTTGAACTGTCCTGGCATTTTATGCACAACATTAGAAGCTTATGTCACACATCACCCACTCTTCTAACCACAAGACAAAGCCCTTTCTGACACTTTTTGTTTACATGAAAAAATATTTTTTTGCTAGAAAATTACTTTGAATCCCCAAACATTAAAATGGTGGGTGTTGCATTTTTTTTTTCACACAGTATTTGCGCAGTGATTTTTCAAACGCAATTTTTTTGGAAAAAAAAACACTTTTAATTTTAATGCACTAAAACACCCTATATTGGCCAAATGTTTGATGAAATAAAAAAGATGATCTTATGCCGAGTACATGGATACCAAACACGACACGCTTTAAAATTGCGCACAAGCCGAATTTTCTTAATCGAATGAGTGCTTTATACTCCAACCCATCGGCTAATATTATTGGGTTTGGTTGTAAATCGGACCCTTTGCAAATCAGGAGAGGAATCAGACAGGGTTGTCCTCTGTCACCGCTCCTCTTTGTGATAGCTATTGAGACATTGGCAATAACTATCCAATCCAATCCCAATATTCACGGTATCGAAAGTGGCGGCAAAACGCACAAATTTGGCCTATTTGCCGATGATATATTACTATTCATATCGGATCCTATCACGACCTTACCCAATTTATTTGCCTTAATGTTCGACTTTGGAACTATTTCTGGACTGAGGGTAAACCAATAGAAATCGGAGGCTCTAAATATAAACATCCCGGAAACAGTTTTAGATTCTATACGACCATTCTTTTCATTCAAATGGTGTACGCAGGTGCTCCCGTATCTTGGAGTCAAACTGACCTCTGACATTGCTACATTGTATCGGACAAACACTACACTCCTCTTTATGACTCCACAGAGCGTGACCTGAAAACCTGGCAAACACATGATATTTCCTGGATGGCCGTTAAAATGACGGTTCTCCCTCAAATACTTTAGTATTTTAGATCCCTTCCAATTCCAATTCCTTCTATTTTCTTCCGGAAGTTACAAACCCTGATCTACAAATTTATATGGAACAAAGGGGGCTACCGGGTACCCCTTTCCGCACTGTATAGGTCTAAATGGAAAGGTGGACTGGGAATTCCGCATTTCCTACGATATTATAGAGCGGCACAATTGGTGCAATTATATCAAATTTTTAATGAACGATATAGACCTGATTGGGTCCACTTGGAGTCACAGGCCAGCCCCACCATCCCCCTAGATCTCCTTATGTGGCTCCCTGCGAAAGAACGGCGGGCGGTGCTGAGCCCAACTTTGTCCCACTCCCTGCGTTTGTGAGACACAGCTTGTAAGCAGTACCCCTTAAAATCACCCCACTTGCCAGTGGCTCCACTATTCAATCCGCATTTCATCCCGGGCCAACAGATTGCCCAACTCAACTGGTGGGTCAACAAGGGGCTATACAGAATCGCTCATTTTATAGATCAAAAGGGGGTAAGAAAGCCCAATTACTTTAAGGAAACCTTAGAAATGCCCCCCACAGAGACATTTTGTCTCTACCAAATAATACACTTCTTACAAACCTTACAGAGAGATGGGGTAGATATCACTACAAGGACCATCTTTGAGAACAGGTGTGTGAAAGGGCCGGAAGCACGGGGAGGTATCACGGAATTATACAACATGTTCAATCAGGGTACCAAACCCTCCTACCAAACAGCATGGGAGGCGGACCTAGGGGAGATAATTGAGGAGGAGATGTGGACGAAATGGTCGACCGTGGTGCACAAAGGAATACTCAACACCTCATTGGTGGAGGCGAATTATAAAGTGTTATCGCGCTGGAACCTTGTTCCTACAAAGCTAGCAAAAATATACCCTGGTACCTCTTCCCTGTGCTTTCGGGGGTGCGGACAGGAGGGAGATATGTACCGTGTCTGGTGGTCCTGCCCGAAGGTCCAACGGTTCTGGATTAGAATGTTTAACCTAATCTACTCCGTGACCGGACGAAATATACCTAGAAGGGCTAAAATGGGGTTGTTCAGTGATCTTCCAGAGGAGATCCCCAGACATCTGTGCACTCTCATATCTTTCATCCTTCTAGCGGCTAAAATAACCATTGCACGTGCATGGAAATCGCCTGTAATCAATATTGCCCTGGTGAAACACAAGATCTCATGGATCATGATCAATGAAAAACTGACTAGTATCTGTCGGGATAGGCAAACTAGGCTTGAAAAAGTGTGGAACCCCTGGATCGCTTATCTCCAGGCTCCTTGAGAGCATAAAAGGTTTGTGGGGGGAGACCTGGAGTGAAGGGACCCACCCAACTCTACTCTTTCCTTATTCTTCCCCCACCCCCCTCCTTTTTTTATCTTTCTTCTTCTTCTTTCCTTCTTTTTCCTTTTTTCTTTAAATTTTCCTGTTACCAGCTCTGTAATGCCGTGTTGCAAAATTTTGGTAGGATGCCAATAGGAGACAGTAAAATCTCCCCAACTACGCTATATCCTTGATTGCTATATTTCAGTGATGTTTACTGAGTCAGCAACACTGATTTTATTGGATTTTGCATCCTTGTTGTGATTATTTTATGACGACTATTTGAACATGAACGTCTGTATGTTGATTAATCTTGTAATAAAAACCATTGAAACAAAAAAAAAATTGCGCACAAATGTGCAGCGGCGACAAACTACATATATTTTTAAAAGCCTTTACAATCCTTTACAGGTTACCACTTTAGATTTACAGAGGAGGTCTACTGCTAAAATTACTGCCCTCGATCTGACTTTTGCGGTGATACCTCACATGCATGGTGCAATTGCTGTTTACATATGACACCAGACCGATGCTTGCGTTCGCCTTTGCGCGTCAGCATGGGGGGGACAGGGGTGCTTTTTTTTTTTTTTTTTTTAGTATTATTTCTTTTTTTTTTTAAACTGTTCCTTTCATTTTTTTTTTTTTAATTTTATTATCTCAGGGAATGTAAATATCCCCTATGATAGCAATGGGTAGTGGCAGGTAATCTTTTTGAAAAAATTGGGGTCTATTAGGCCCTAGGTCCCTCCTCTGCCCTCAAAGCATCTGACCACGCCAAGATCGGTGTGATGAAATGCTTTCCCAATTTCCCAATGGAGCTGTTTATATCCGGCGAAACCTAAGTCATGAAATGCTCGTAGCTTCTGGTTTCTTAGGCCATAGAAATGATTGGAGCCATCCTGGTCTCCGATCAGCTCTATGGTCAGCTGGCGGAACTACCGGCTGCATTCTCGGGTTCCCTGTTGGGACAGGAGAGCCCGAGAAAACCATGGAAGATGGTGGGGGGGGGTCATTCCCTCCCACTGCTTGTAAAGGCAGTCTGGAGGCTAATTAGCTGCTACGATTGCTTTTACATGAAAGCCAACCGCTGGCTGAAAAGAATGATACCAAGATGATACCTAAACCTGCAGGCATCATTCTGGTAAAACCACTCAGAGTCCAGCAACATACCAGTACGTTGCTGATCCTTGTTTGGTATATATTGTAATGTTCTTTTTTTCATGCAGCCTGTGGGCTGAACGAAAAAAGGATTGATCGGTGGGTGTGCCCACCATTAGAATACCGCCCTTCATCCACCCACTTCTAATGATGGGCATACATGCACCATTTTTTTTTTTAACTGTGGTGGTGAAATCACCTCCTACAGTGCTGGAGTCGCAGATTTTTGTATCGTGAGAGCAAACACTGTTGCTGTCAAGATAAATAAATCAGTGCTGCAGCTGAATGGCATACCTGAAAAGCAAACAATGGTAACGATAAAACATTAACTCAATAAAACAACTTGATTTTTTAACGCACTCTGTGCCTAAAAATATATATGCCAAAGCACGGGGGCAATCCGCCCCTAATGTTAGGAGCAAATCGCTCCTCCACTCCTGCCCCCATGCTTCGGCATATATGCTCTTTTTTTTAACTGTGGTGGTGAAATGACCTCCTACATCGCTGGAGTCACGGCTTTATGTATCGTGGGAGCAAATGCTGTTTCTGTCAGAATAAATATACCCATGCTGCAGTTGAATGGCGTACCTGCTAAGCAAATGATGGTTAACAATAAAACAATAAAACAAAGTAACATTGCAGTATAACAGTAAGACATACCATAGCTGCAAAGCAAATACAATAAAACATAGTAAAAATAAAACATTACAGTTCTAAAATACAATAACAATAGAGAGAGAACAATAGATATAGAACAATAGAGAGCAAACAATAGAGTGGACAATAGAGAGCTAACATAAGAGAGAGAACAATAGAGAGAAGAAAAATAAAACCTAAAAGTATTTTTGGCTTTTTTATTTTTTGTGGGGTTTTTTTTGCACTTTTATATAAACTGTAAACTGTAAAAGTTCCAGATTAGGGTCTCTCAAAATGTGATGGCCATCTCATTTTTCGAGACCCTGTGAAAGTGTGCCCTTGGACTGTGCAATGGTGTACCCTACGCTAACATTCCACTAGTGTACGGTAGCGTTCAAAACATTCACCAATGCAAAGACCAGCTTGATCAGGACAGGAGGGAAAATAAAAGCGGGTGTCACGCCTATATCCGAGTTTTTGGCAGACACGACATCTTCTTTGGGGATTTCTTTGGGTGGGGTACCAGGGAGGACATACAGAAAATGCCTCTCAGCTCACTGCATTTGGATTGGGAAGTTGGGTCACAGCACCGTCTGGAAACAGAAGGGCTCTGACGATCTCTTCCTGGAATTTAAAGAAGGATCCAGTTCGTCCTGAAACTTTGTATAGCACATAAGCATTCAGCAGAGCCAATTGGAATAAATATACAGACACTTTTTTATACCAGCGTCTGGCCTTTCAGGCAATTAGGTACGGCGCCAACAACTGGTCGTTGAGGTCCACCCCTCCCATAGTTTGGTTTGTTTTGGACACAGAGGGGTTTCTCCACAACACCAGTTGCCATTTGAATTTGGACCGTCGTGTCTGCGTGAAGGGAGGAAAGAACGAAAACATTCTTATTATCCCTCCACTTCATAGCGAGCAAATTATTACATCTCAAGCAGGCTCTCTCCCCCAGCCTAAGACGAGAATCTACAAGCCGCTGGGGAAAGCCCCAGTGATTAGATCACACGGTGCCACATGCGCCAATTCCATGATCAAACAAGTGACTAAAAAGTGGCATGCTTGTGTAATAATTGTCCACATACAAATGGTACCCCTTTCCGAATAAGGGTGACACCAAGTCCCACACAATCTTACCAGCGCTCCCTATGTAGTCTGGGCAGTTTGTCAGCTCTACGTAACTATCTCTTCCCTTGTAAACCAAAAAACTACATGTATAGCCTGTTGCCCTGTCACACAGCTTATACATCTTGACCCCATATCTGGCACGCTTGCTAGGAAGATACTGTTTGAATGATAAGTGGCCAGAAAACGTAATCAGGGACTCATCAACGCAGACAACTTGATCGGGAGTAAACAAGGCTGCAAACTGCTGGTTGAAGTGGTTTACGAGGGGCCGAATTTTGTAGAGCCGATCGTATCCAGGGCTTCCACGAGGACGACAGAGTTCATTGTCATTGGAAAGCATGAACCGCAAGATCCGCTCGTATCGTGTCCTGGTCATGGGAGGCAGAGAGCACAGGCATATGGTGAATTGGTAACAACAAAGCCTGGGGAATGCCCAGGAAAAAACACAAGCCTACTTACCAACTAGCTCGCAGACAGCTGAATTAACCTGTCCAACAGTATGCGTTAAAAACAGGGGTTTAGTCCGCACGCATTTGCAAATGCATGCGTAAGCCACAGAGCCTCATCACGGCACCCTGGTATCTGTGGTCCTAACACTAAAATATGAGTGTCCCCACAGTGGAGGCACATGCATTCTGATGGATAAATGAGGGCAGGTGGAGGAAGGAGAGCCTACCCCTTCTTAAAGGTGCAGGAGCACACCAAACACCCAGCACATAACCCAATGGCTGCAAAGGTGTTGGTGTGTTGCTGGACCAATGGTGAATTGGGTCAGTGGACCAATATGACCGCAAACTTACTTTTTTTTAGTTATGCCCATGAGGAGGGATAGGCCCAGGAAGGTCTTAAATTCAGGGACTGTATTAGGTCTCCAATCTCTGGCAAGGGTCAACTGGGGATTAGCGGCAATTAATTGACCAGCATTGCTTTGGTCCACGATGGTGTTTTAGAGATCTTCCGTGAAAAACAGCGGATAAAAATCAAGTGACGTAAAATCAACTGTTTCCACCTGAATTCCCGGGTTGGCCAGTAAATGGGGGAAGTATGGGTGCTGCAGAAGTGGTGGGCTCCCAATTCGGATTGGTAAATGCAGCAGGAAGGGCACTATGGGCTCGACGGGCCTGTCTTTGTCTTCTTGGTGGCTGCGGGACACTACTTGTGCTTGCCACCTCACCAGCTTGAACTGCATTTATGGGACTCGCTACGTCACCAAGTGTTACTGCAGTGCTGGATGTACGACCAGGATGTATTAGGCCACTGGTGCTTGCCAGTTCACCAGAAAGATGAGCGGCACTAGTACTGCCTCTCTGCTCCATACGAGAGCCCTGCAGCTCCTCCGTCACCGCCCACCCTCCGCCCCACTCCGCCTCACCCCGCCTACCCCCGCCCCGCTGCCAGTCTGTTATGGAAAGTGGCGGGGGTTCTAGCCATGCGGCCGGCGGACACACTAGGGCACCTCTGAGGTAGGGGAGGGGGGGAGCCAGTAGTGTATTTAGGTTTTGTGCTGCCCTAGGCCTGTCTAAACATGTGCACCCCCCAATATGACCCACCCCTTCCTATCAAGGCCACAGCCCTTGCGGTTTAAGATCCGCCCTAAAATTTTCGAGTGGAGACACTAGTTCTGAGGGCCTGGGGGGGAGCAATGGATTCCCTTAAATTAAGGGCGGCTTTTATAGACCCTATACACTGCTTTTACTTTGTGATCACTTTTTATATGTATTGTGTTTTTTTTATGAATAAAAACACCCAGAATTACACTATATGGAAGCATTCCTTCCTTTTTTCATGTATCCTGGAGAACTGTGAAACCACTTTGCCTTTTGGAATCCATTTTGGCTTTGCTTTGGTGGACATAGAGGTGACGTCCCGGTCCTGTAGAGGCTCTACCCTTGCCTCCAACACTTCACCACTTTGCCCAGGGTGGCATCAAGCTCCATTGATTCTATGCTCATGGCAGTAGAATCCAACCTCTCTGGTAAGCGTATTCCATCTATTCGCTAAAGTTGATGATATACAAGTTGACGGTTGGGAAGCAGACAGGATCGATACACAGATCATTTAATCTCACTGCGGACTGTTGTCCTATTTGGATTATACATTCCCCTTTTGGATTATACATTCCCCTTTTTACTTGGGACATTATGTCTATATGCACTTTGATTTTTATTTATCATTGACACATGTGTGTTTTAATGCTACAATTTATTTTATATTTGTTCCCTTAAATTGCATACATTTCCTCTCACTTCCTGTTTGGCTATGGGGCAGGAAGTGAAGGGAAATCTCTGCAATGGGACAGGGATGGTAAAAAATAAACTGACAGGGGCTATAACCCTCCCTTTCTCTATCCAAAATGAAAAAAAAAAGTGTTGCCTATAGTTCTACTTTACACACAAATTTATGATAATTTTATGGAGAGGACTAAGAAGATATAACCATGCTAATGGTGCAGCAGCAAACAAAGCACAGTGAGGAAGGTTTGTGGTCCGGGATGATAGGGCAGTCGAAATTAGAAGCCCCCCCCCCCCCCCAGTTATGGAATGCCGGCCGCCCACATACCAGAAGCAGTGCGGCCGCTGGACTAAATTTGCCTCTCAGCCCAGCCCGCCCCATAAGACTGGCGCTACAATAACAGTGTAGCGCAAGCTGGCAGGGACTCTTTCCGTGCTGCCCCACTGCAAAGTGCTGCCCTAGGCCTGGGCCTTGTTGGCCTAGGCCAGGATACGGCGATGGGGGGCGCACCGCACTGCTGTGGGAATTTGTAAGGGGGGCTCCACTGGGGACACCTGATGTGAGGGGGGCTCCACTGGGGACACCTGATGTGAGGGGGGGGCTCCACCGGGGACACCTGATGTGAGGGGGGCTCCACTGGGGACACCTAATGTGAGGGGGGGCTCCACTGGGGACACCTAATGTGAGGTGGGGCTCTGCCGGGGACACCTAATGTGAGGGGGGGCTCTGCCGGGGACACCTGATGTGAGGGGGGGCTCTTCCGGGGACACCTGATGTGAGGGGGGGCTCTGCCGGGGACACCTGATGTGAGGGGGGGCTCTGCCGGGGACACCTGATGTGAGGGGGGGCTCTGCCGGGGACACCTGATGTGAGGGGGGGCTCTGCCGGGGACACCTGATGTGAGGGGGGGCTCCGCCGGGGACACCTGATGTGAGGGGGGCTCCGCCGGGGACTCCTGGTGTGAGGGGGGGCTCCGCCGGGGACTCCTGGTGTGAGGGGGGGCTCCGCTGGGGACATCTGATGTAAGGGGGGGCTCCGCTGGGGACATCTGATGTAAGGGGGGCTCCGCTGGGGACATCTGATGTAAGGGGGGCTCCGCTGGGGGCACCTGATGTAAGGACGGACTCTACTGGGACACCTGATGTGAGGGGGGGCTCTGCCGGGGACACCTGATGTGAGGGGGGGCTCTGCCGGGGACACCTGATGTGAGGGGGGGCTCCGCCGGGGACACCTGATGTGAGGGGGGCTCCGCCGGGGACTCCTGGTGTGAGGGGGGGCTCCGCCGGGGACTCCTGGTGTGAGGGGGGGCTCCGCCGGGGACTCCTGGTGTGAGGGGGGGCTCCGCTGGGGACTCCTGGTGTGAGGGGGGGCTCCGCTGGGGGCACCTGATGCAAGGACGGACGGCTGGTGGCAGGCGACGTGGCTAGTGACACGCTCAGGGATCCCACTGATTCTGCATTATGGTGAGTTGAATGATTTCATTTTATATTACAATCTAATAATAGAAATAATGCGCTTCAATCATCCTGACACCATAACCAATCATGGTGCCGGGTTGATTGAAGTGCTAACACCAGATGTTTGGAGTATCTTTATCTGCTGATTGTTAATCTTTCTAGAATACACATATTTCTATTGTTGTGTAGGATCTGGGGCTGCTGTCCCGTCATTTCCCTCTCCCCCCTCCCCCTTTCCCCCTTTCCCTCTCCATCCCTCATTCATCTCAGACTCTAACCACACCCTCTTGCGTCACACCCATTTAAGCCACGCCCACTATGTCACGTAAACCACGCCCATTTTCCCACACGCCACACTTGTATATTTTTTCTAAGCCACGCCCACAAACAAATGCCCCACCACCTAATTATTTACGGCTCCGCCTACAGCCACAAAAGTGTCCCACATTTTTTTTTTACAATGTTGGCAACTATGTATATAAGTGATATCTGTAGGGGGGGTGGAGATATATATATGATATATAAGTGATATCAGTAAATAGAAGTGATATTTGTGAGGGATGAGGTAAATCTCAATGCGGCGTTTCATTCTTTCAGCCAGTAGGTGGCGCTCTCCCCAAGCCTGCCTAGACAACATGACACGCAGGAGTCCAGCTGCCAGCACTAAACATGGCGCCCGGCTTTGCCCTCACCTGACTCGGCGCGGGGAGATGACGTAAGGATAATCGTGACAGGGGATCGTGAGGAGCGGAGGGGGTTCTGTGGTGATGAGGCGGCCGGGGCGGTGATCCGGGGCGGTGATCCGGGGCACAGAGCACGATGCTGAGTCGCCTGCAGGAGCTGAAGAAGGAGGAGGAGACTCTGCTGAAGATCAAGGCGGCTCTGAATGACCAACTCAACAGGTTGAAGGTCGGAGGGCGACTGGGGGAGGGTATAGGAGAAGTGGGGGGAGGGGGTCCTGCTGAGGAATGTTCTGGAATGATCCATTACCATCCAATCCATATACTATGATCGGGGAGTGTTCTACTGGATGAAATCTGCCCATACAACGTACAATCTGATTGTACAATCTCCCCATTATGTATCCCAGGAGGCAGTGGGGCGGGGCTGCAGAAGGGTAAACAGTGGGCCCCCGCTGTCCCCTGCGGCAGCTCCGCCCCCCCCCCAGTGGCTGTCCCCTGCGGCAGCTCCGCCCCCCCCCCCAGTGGCTGTCCCCTGCGGCAGCTCCGCCCCCCCCCCAGTGGCTGTCCCCTGCGGCAGCTCGGCCCCCCCCCCCCCCCCCCCTCGGCTGTCCCCTTTTTATCTCCTGTCATCATCCGCTGCCCCGTTATTACCCTCCTCTGACCACCTTTCATATTTTACTATCTACTTTTATCTCCACTGATCTCCATTTACCGCTCTCTGATATCATTACTTACTATACGATGTTACATTTTATTCTTCTTTGTATCTATATAATAAGAGAGTATAATGACCTGTTATGTATTGGTGAGTGTAACGTCCCCCCAAATGTGTCTTTTCAGGTTGAGGAGCTGACACTTCAGTCTATAATCAGCGCTGGAGAAGGTCAGGATCTCCAAGCAGAGCCACCGCAAGTGGTAAGTGACTGTTTACAAGTGAAAATCCTGTATTTTTCCCAAGAAGATTACTTAGAAGCCCCGAACATCAAATACAGTATCTCACAAAAGTAAGTACACCCCTCACATTTTTGTAAATCTTTTCTTCTATCTTTTCATGTGACAACACTGAAGAAATGACACTTGTCTACAATGTAAAGTAGTGAGTGTACAGCTTGTATAACAGTGTAAATTTGCTGTCCCCTCAAAATAACTCAACACACAGCCATTAATGTCTAAACCGCTGGCAACAAAAGTGAGTACACCCCTAAGTGAAAATGTCCAAATTGGGCTCAATTTGCCATTTTCCCTCCCAGGTGTCACTTGACTTGTTAGTGTTACAAGTTATCATGTGTGAATGGGGAGCAGGTGCGTTAAATTTGGTGTTATCTCTCTCACTCTCTCATACTGGTCACTGGAAGTTCAACATGGCACCTCATGGCAAAGAACTCTCTGAGGATCTGAAAAAAAGAATTGTTGCTCTACATAAAGATGGCCTAGGCTATAAGAAGATTGCCAAGACCCTGAAACTGAGCTGCAGCACGGTGGCCAAGACCATACAGCGGTTTAACAGGACAGGTTCCACTCAGAACAGGCCTCGCCATGGTCGACCAAAGAAGTTGAGGTCACGTGCTCAGCGTCATATCCAGAGGTTGTCTTTGGGAAATAGACATATGAGTGCTGCCAGCATTGCTGCAGAGGTTGTAGGGGTGGGGGGGGGGTCAGCCTGTCAGTGCTCAGACCATACGCCGCACACTGCATCAAATTGGTCTGCATGGCTGTCATCCCAGAAGGAAGCCTCTTCTAAAGTTGATGCACAAGAAAGCCCGCAAACAGTTTGCTGAAGACAAGCAGACTAAGGACATGGATTACTGGAACCATGTCCTGTGGTCTGATGAGACCAAGATAAACTTATTTGGTTCAGATGGTGATAAGCGTGTGTGGCGGCAACCAGGTGAGGAGGACAAAGACAAGTGTGTCTTGCCTACAGTCAAGCATGGTGGTGGGAGTGTCATGGTCTGGGGCTGCATGAGTGCTGCCGGCACTGGGGAGCTACAGTTCATTGAGGGAACCATGAATGCCAACATGTACTGTGACATACTGAAGCAGAGCATGATCCCCTCCCTTCAGAGACTGGGCCGCAGGGCAGTATTCCAACATGATAACCACCCCAAACACACCTCCAAGACGACCACTGCCTTTTTAAAGAAGCTGAGGGTAAAGGTGGTGGACTGGCCAAGCATGTCTCCAGACCTAAACCCTATTGAGCATCTGTGGGACATCCTCAAACGGAAGGTGGAGGAGCGCAAGGTCTCTAACATCCACCAGCACCGTGATGTCGTCATGGAGGAGGGGAAGAGGACCCTGATAGTGTTCCTGCCCACATGGATCATCACTAACTGTATACATCTTTTTCAGACTCCAGTGGCAACCTGGGCATGGCGTTCACCAGAGCTTCACAAGAGGGTTAAGGCAGTGCTGGAAAATAATGGTGGCCACACAAAATATTGACACTTTGGGTCCAATTTGGACATTTTCTCTTAGGGGTGTACTCACATTTGTTGCCAGCGGTTTAGACATTAATGGCTGTGTGTTGAGTTATTTTGAGGGGACAGCAAATTTACACTGTTATACAAGCTGTACACTCACTACTTTACATTGTAGACAAGTGTCATTTCTTCAGTGTTGTCACATGAAAAGATACAATAAAAAATATTTACAAAAAATGTGAGGGGTGTACTGACTTTTGTGAGATACTAATATAAAATTCATCCATCTACAGATTATGTGCAGTGATGCATAGCAGGAAGACAAGATCCTGTGTCATCCCCTGTCAGAAGAGAGATCTGCATTGTTTACATCGGCAGATCCCCCGTTCTGTCTCTGTGGGGAATGACCCACTGATTGCTTGCCCCGCTGGCCAATCGACACCCCCGCCCACACAGAGGCTAGTGCATGAAACAACGTACCGCTACGTCGTTTCGCGCAGCCGAGCCACTTTGCCGCAGTATAACTGCGGCGGGTGGTCGGCAACAGGTTAACTTTTTTTTTTTTTTTTTTTTTTTATTCTTACACTTTCCCTTTAAAAAAATAAAATAAATGTTGTCACTTTTATTCCTATTACTAGGAATGTAAACATCCCTTGTAATAGGAATAGTGCATGACAGGTCCTCTTTACAGAGAGATCCGGGGTCTAGAAGTCCCCACATCTCTCCTCTATGCTGGAAAGCCTGAGATCAAAAAAAAAAAAAAAAATCGATCTCTGCTTTCCAGCAAAAAAAAAAATCGCAGCGTTTACATCTGGCAGCGCCGGAAGTGATGTCATGACGTCGCTTTCGGCCTCCGAGGGTCAAAGAGATGGCCGGGCACCATCTCGCCCACTGCCAACTCTGTGGTAAAATGCCGCCGTGGGCGGATTCGTTTTCTGACTCCCCAATCGCACGGGTTATCCGGGAGAAGCACCAGAGGGCGGTGGGAGGGGCCGTCCTGTAAAAGCAATCAAGCAGCTCAACAGCCACTATGATGGCTTTTACTTTGCAGAGGGGAAAAAAAAAAACTCCCATCTAAATGATGCTTGCAGCTGCACCCATCATCCAGATATCTCCACCCAGGAATATCATATGACGTCCTTGTGCAGGAAGTGGTTAAAAACTTTTGTTTTCATTCCAAGTGCGGCCTGCATTTTCGGTTTCGGCTCCAAAATTTCCAATAGGGGGGGAACCCCCTAGTTTTTTTTCCACTTTGTTTTGTATACTGGTTAGCAGGATTAGCATTTTGGACAGCAAAAGCAACTACCGTATATACTCGAGTATAAGTCGACCCGAATATAAGCCGAGGCACCTAATTTTACCACAAAAAAAACTGGGAAAACTTATTGACTCAAGTATAAGACGAGGGTGAGAAATGCACAGCTACTGTAAGTGGAAAAGAGGGTCAACAATGCCCATTTGCAGCCATAGGTCCACCGAACTTCAAACTCGGTAGTTAAGGTTCCTAGATGCCCCCTAGCTGCAGCCAAAATTTGGGGTCTCTGGACCCAAAGGGTCCTGAAATGGCATTGCTGCAGATGAACACAGTTGACGACTTTGGGGCCCCGTATCTCTGGGCCACCTGGTGCTAGGAACCCCAAATTTGGTGTGCAAACCCAGTGGAACTAGCAGATGGGGTTCCTAGCACCAAGTGGTCCCGAGATACGGGGCCCCAAATTCGGTTCGGAAAATGTCAAGCACTTTTCTGCAGCAGAGAATGACATTTTCCGAACCGACTTTGGGGCCCCTTATGTCGGGGTCACTTGGTGCTAGGAACCCCAGATATGTTATAGTGCTAGTTCCACTGGGTGTGCACACCAAATTTGGGGTTCTTAGCACCAAGTGGCCCCGAGATACGGGGCCCCAAAGTCGGTTCGGAAAATGTCATTCTCTGCTTGACTCGAGTATAAGTCGAGGGGGGCATTTTCAGCACAAAAAAATGTGCTGAAAAACTCGGCTTATACTCGAGTATATACGGCAGATCATTTATTGGTTCCGCCGCCAGCAGTGACCATCTCGTTTTTCTATTACTCTGCAGGATTCTAAGAATGTGGATGACGAAACTGTGATCAATCAGACTCAACTGCAGCTGGACACACTGGATTATAACGATGAGGAGATGGAGGAGGAGGAAGAGGAAGAAGAGGAGGACTCGGACACCTAGCGCACCACAGGAGGCCGATCCAAGGATGTAGTGTCCCCCCCCCACCACCATCTTCATGTCTTACAGCATCAATACTTGCATGCGTCACATCTGTTAGACACCCTGTCTGTCGGAGGAGTCCATGCTACATAGAAATGAAAGGGTCCATGTCAGCGGACAGACCCTCCAGTATGAGAGAAAAGAACTCTTCTACAAGCTTATCAGGCTGTCGGCAGGAGTGCTGACAGAGCCAAGTGCACTGAACCTTCTATCTAGCCGTGTACAAAGTGAGTAGTAAGAGGCAGCTGGTGATCAACCTTGCCCATGGTGAGAACTGCCGTTCCTCGCCTAGTCTGGCATTTCATAGGTTAATATTAGCGGGGGACATTGTACTTTCTTTTAGATTTTGAGTCATTTTCAGTCAACCATTTTCCTTTTTTTTTTCTTTTTTTTTTTTTTTTTTTTTTTTTTTTCTTTAAACAAAGAAGCACTTAAAAGCACAAATGTGTAGCAAAGAAATTTGGTGCAACTGTCAGTGGGGAAAACTGTTTTGTAGACACTACTGCCTACCGTTGGATTAATTATGACCTCAATTAAAGGCCAACTCCAGCCCAAACTTTGCATTTTATTATGAATAGAACGGGAAGGGTTGTAGACTCCATAAGGTTTTTTTTCGGCTGCGTTTATCCCTACCGGGGAGAACTTCCTGTAAGGACGACGGCCAATCCAAAAATACACTTGTGGTAGAGTGGGGAAGGCTTAGAACTTCTGATAATGTTTTTATTGATGTCTGTGTCTTCCTGTTTTGTGGTTTCTTTTTCATCTGTTTGTCTAATTATTTTCAGTAAAGCCAAGGAAACCACCAAATAGTATACTAACCCCTTGAAGCCCACGTAACACATACATGCGGCCCCACTGCACTGGGCTTTTTTTTTTTTTTTTTTTTGTTCCCATGGGGCCGCATATATGCGTACCTCCCTTTTTGTGCTGGGAGCGTGCCGCACAGAGACAAGGGTGTCTCAGCGAGAGCCCCAGGTCCTGTACTAACAATCTGGACCCGTAACTCCCGATTCTGGGTCACCCGATTGCTGTGGTAGCCTCTGATTGGCTACCACAGTGATCAGTCACTGTGAGGCCCACCCCCTTGTTTCTCTCTCTTTCTGTGATTGGAGAGGAAAGATACGATGTATCTTTCTCTTTCCATGCAGAGATAAAAAAAAAGTGTGTATAAAAATAACTGTAATGGGCTTTTTTTTTTTTTCATGGGGCCGCATATATGCATACCTCTCATTGTGCTGGGAGCGCGCCGCACAGAGACTGGGGTGTCTCACCGAGAGCCCCAGGTCCTGTACAGTGGAGCCTTGGTTTACGAGTAACGCGGTTAACGAGCGTTTTGAAAGACGCTCCGTTCCCGAGTGTTTCCGAGCTGTCCTCGAGTATTTCCGAGGCTCTCCGGCGCCCCCCCCCCCACCTCTGGCCACTTGCGGTATTGCATGTAATATAAGTCAATGCGGAACAAATTATCTTCGTTTCAATTGACTTCGATGGGGAAACTCGCTTTGATATGCGAGTGCTTTGGATTACAAGCATTCTCCTGGAACGGATTATGCTCGTAATCCAAGGTTCCACTGTACTAACAATCTGGACCCGTAGCTCCCAATTTCGGGTCACCTGATCGCAGCGGTAGCCTCTGATTGACTACCACAGTGATCAGTCATTGTGAAGCCCACCCCCTGTGTTTCTCTCCCTTTCTGTGAATGGAGAGGAAAGATCTCTTTCTCTTTCCTTGCAGAGAGAAAAAATGTGTTTAAAAAATATAAATACCTAGAACTAGGTTAGTGTCGGGGTCAGTATATTTTGGGCAGGATTTTTTTTTTTTAAATTGGCATCAGTTTCAGTGTGTTTTAGTTAGGACAAAAAAAGAAAAGAAGCAAAATGCAGCAACGGGTACAAATAACATCCACATATGTGGCATCGCTGCAATCGTCAGGAGCAGGAGACTTTATTTTGGGTTGTTTTTTTTGGTGGTAGATTATAGCAGTAACAAGAAATATACAGCTAAATTAAAAAAAAAAAAATGTGTTTTTTTACTATTTTGGGCCAGTTTTCCTTTGATAATAATAAAACAAAAAAATCAGTAGATATCCGTTACCATTTACCACCAAATTAAAGCCCAATTCGTCAAAAAAAAAAAAAAAAAAAAACACGGTATAATCCAAGTAGTTGTGATGTGTACAGTTTTACTGATACATGTCAAAGTAGTAAAATTGTGCTTGGGCATTAAGATTTGTTTTACCCTTAGGCATCAAGGAGTTGATGTGCTTTTACTAAACAAGAATGTTGCCTGTACAAACTACTTACAAGTACAGGAATACAACACAATGCACACAGAGTGCTACAAATATTAATACCTTCACACTCTGCCTATCTCTCCCCAGTGAGTAAACATTGGCAGTAGTCTGTATGCTATTGGGGATATCCTAAAGGTCACTTAGCTTCTGTTATAGCTGGTCCACGATTTCCGAGCAAACAGGACTCGGTGTTTTTAAGTGATCTCATAAAAACAGGCTCTTGATCTTGGCATATTTTCTGTTGTAGTGGACTGACTGCATCTCACAATTCTTCTATGGTCAACACAAGGACAGGAAGTGAGAAAATCTCCCCAATGGGTCGTGGCCAGAATCGGACCTCATGCACAGGAGCCATTAGGCTTGTCGGCATCAAATCCTGGCATTTTTGGGTGCCTGGAGGGCATTGGTGCTGCATTCAGCCCTGCTGCCAGCAGCCTATTAAAATTTATGACAGGCTAAAATACGTTGAGGCTGGATGCTGTACCAAGTATGGGTCGACCGATGTAATTTTTTCCAGGGCCGATACCGCTTTTTTGGCCACCTATCAGGTGCCCATATTCTGTACATCACCTGCCACCCAGATGTAACATGTCACTTGCCACTGTCTCCTGCCACCCATATGCAGCTTGTCACTACTTCTGGCAGCCTCATCCAAGCGGGTAAACTTCCACATGCGGGCAGTAGGAGATGATGTAACCATCTCTCCTCTTGCCCACAGCTATAGCTCTGCCGAGAGCAGCCTTCACGGCCCTGCTGTAGGGGCAGAATAGCGGTGATGCCAGGCGGGCAGTTAGAGATGATGGCATCTCTCTGCTGCCCACCGCAACTTTTTCAGAGATTGGCGAGCACCGCACGGGGACAGGGGGAGAAGGTCAGACCAATATCGGTAAGCTTCTGATGGATACCGATTATTTTTAAAAAATGTGAATATCTGCCCCCAATAATCAGCCGCGCCGATAATCGGTCGACCTCCTAGTACCAAGTGTCACTTGCGTTTCGGGCCCAGTGAGTTTAGCCTTTACCCCAAAAGCAGGGACTCGGGGCATAATTCTCTGAATGCGTATGACCCTAAATATGCTTACCATGCCGCCACAATTTACAGCCTGTCAAAGATTTTGACGGGCTGAAGGCAGCAGGGCTCAATGCAGTACCTCCTGCCTTCCAGGCTCCCAAAAATGCCCAATTTGATGCTAAGGGGGCCAAACTGGCCATTGGCATATGTAGCCTTATACACCTGGAAAAAACTTTTTCCAACTCTATTCAAAACAAAATTGTAGCCGGAGTCTGCCTTTTAATAGTTTTGCTCATGTGTGAAACAAATGCATACAAATGGAATTTGCCACTACTGCTACAGAGGAGTAGTGCAAGGCAGTCACTGCACAATATTGGTAAATCTCCCCCAACAGCAGACAGTATATTATAATACTTGAAGCGGGTGAGCAGCTTGTGTGTTGGGGAACACTGAACATAGCTTAATGTAAATGAAGTGTGTATGGCTGTTCATGTGCATATTAATATTATCCCAGCCAAGGTAATATTTATTTTATGGCTATGAGCCAATAATATTTTGAAACTAAGAGCACCCACCCCAACGGAAATAAAAACTGCTATTTCTGAAAATGCTGATTATCTGGTTTTCATGCTGACCCTCATAAGTAGTGGAGGATGCGGGCAACTTTAAAAGCCAAGCAAGCCAGCGTTTTCAAAATTAAAGTCAGAACGCATTTTGCATTTCTTTCATGACAGGTGAAGTGCTCCATTCAATACAAAAGTCACCTAATGCTATCACTTACATCAGGGGTCGGCAACTGACCCACCGCCCGTAAATGTCCGGCCCGTCGGTGCACATGATTAATTCATGTGCACCCGGCCCGCGGACATTTTAAGTAAGAGCGGAGCAGGAAGATGAATGCGAACACGGGTGAGACCCCACCTGCTAGGTGGTCCTAGCAACCAGTCACCAGCTTGTTTAATATGAAAAGTTAACTCCGGAAGCTCCCGCTGTTTTATCAGCGCTGCCGTGTGTGTCTCCCGTGTTCTCATTCAGCTCCCTGCTCTGCTCTGCTCGGTCTCCCTCTCTGCATGGGGGCAAGGTAGTAAAGGGTAGAGCTGGGGGCGGGGCTGTATAATATGCAGGGGGTGTGTGTAGTTGGTGGACTGTGTAATGTAAAGGGGTCCAGAGGTGCGGGGGCTGTGTAATGTAAAGGGGTCCAGAGGTGCGGGGGCTGTGTAATGTACAGGGGTCCAGAGGTGCGGGGGCTGTGTAATGTAACTTGGTCCAGAGGTGCGGGGGCTGTGTAATGTAAAGGGGTCCAGAGGTGCGGGGGCTGTGTAATGTAACTTGGTCCAGAGGTGCGGGGGCTGTGTAATGTAAAGGGGTCCAGAGGTGCGGGGGCTGTGTAATGTACAGGGGTCCAGAGGTGCTGGGGCTGTGTAATGTACAGGGGTCCAGAGGTGCTGGGGCTGTGTAATGTAAAGGGGTCCAGAGGTGCCGGGGATGTGTAATGTAAAAGGGTCCAGAGGTTCCGGGGCTGTGTAATGTAAAGGGGTCCAGAGGTGCCGGGGCTGTGTAATGTAAGAGGGGCCAGAGGTGCGGGGGCTGTGTAATGTAAAGGGGTCCAGAGGTGCGGGGGCTGTGTAATGTAAAGGGGTCCAGAGGTGCGGGGGCTCTGTAATGTAAAGGGGTCCAGAGGTGCGGGGGCTCTGTAATGTAAAGGGGTCCAGAGGTGCGGGGGCTCTGTAATGTAAAGGGGTCCAGATTATTTTCATTTATTAGCAGGTGAATGCGGCCCTCCATGCATTCGCATACATTGAAACCGGCCCTTAAGTGGAAAAAGGTTGCCGACCACTGACTTGCATGATATTTAGGTGCCCCTGGCACTTTCTTGTTAGAGCGCTCAAACAGCCTTTGTACTAAAGATTAAAGAATCTGTTCCTAACAGGATTGCAGTCATGCGTACAGGCGACTTCTATTGGTTGCAATTAACATTTGGAATTTTGGTTGCTATAGGCAACACAGTTCCTAAATATACTTTAGCATATAAGGCCAATAGCTGCTGTCACTACCTTGTTACTGGCCAAGAATCCATGTGGAACCTCAATGCACCCAAACTATGAACAGCTCTAGAGCTGTTCAAATTCAATATTACTGAAATTTTTGTTCTTTTGTATTATATATATATATTATTGTATTATATATGCAATCAGTAATAAAAAAAAAAAAGTAACAAGAAGATATATTTGTGTTTTGGTGCTTTTTTTTTTTCTTCTCCTACTTTATCCACTTAAGGACCTAGCCTCTTTCTGAAATTTGTTGTTTACAAGTTAAAAACAGTATTTTTTTGCTAGAAAATTACGGCGATATCTCACGTGTGTGGTTTGAACACCGTTTTCATATGCGGGCGCTACTCACGTATGCGTTTGCTTCTGCACATGAGCTCGGCGGGATGGGGCATGTTTAAAAATTTTTTTTTTATTTATTTTACCTTTTTATTTAAAAAAAAAAAAAAAAATTGTGTCACTTTTATTCCTATTACAAGGAATGTGAACAGCCCTTGTAATAGAAAAAAGCATGACAGGACCTCTTAAATATGAGATCTGGGGTCAAGAAGACCTCAGTTCTCGTATTTACACTAAAATGCAATAAAAAAAAATAATTTTGTCATTTGAAAAAATGTAAAAAAAAAAAAAAAAAAAAAATGTCCCTTTTTAATAGCTATGGGCGGAAGTGACATTTTGACGTCGCTTCCGCCCTCCTCCGGCCATCTTCCCCCTCACTCGTCTCCATGCCCAGGAAGAACAAGGATCTGATCGCCTCCGCCGCTACCGACGGCTCCGGTAAGCGGCGGAGTGCACCGGAGAGCGGCGGGAAGGGGGGTGCTCCCCCTCTCCTGCCGCCGATAAAAGTGATCTCGTGGCGAATCCGTCACAGAGACCACTATTAACGGAAACCGGACCGCCTGCCGAAGAAGAGGATACCGGGGTTATGGCAGCTAGCTGCTGTCATAACAAAGATATCCCTCTTCAAAGTTAGGACGTATATATCGGCGTGCGGCGGTCCGGAAGTGGTTATGATCATCGCTGATCTCCAAGTGCCATAGTGCTTCTGATGTTTATTTGGTTTGTACTACAAAGTGGCTGCTTTCAGTGATGGACCAGCTTTAACCACATTGTTGTTCTGGGAGGACTTTGTATAACGTCCTCCCAGGATCGCGCCCCACAGGCCAGGCTCCGACTCGATCTGTCACCCGCCGTGTCCGATGACCGATCACTGTAGCAGCTCGCTGCCGGTACTGTGTGACCGCTGTGGCCAATCACAGCAGATCATGTGAGAAGTGTACACAATGAGAGGCTTCGATTCGTGCCTTTCATTGTGTACTTTTGTGATGAGCTCTGTGATTGGTCAGTCAGCACATGGTACAGACAGGGCTAATCACAATGGTAAATACTGAGTAGTTTTCATTCAGAAAAAATGGTTGCTTATAACTAAAATTCACAGTTCTAAGCAACCATACTGTGTTCAACTTTTTTTTTCTTTTTTTTTTATCACCTCCCCAGAGTAGTACAGTGTTACTATGTTAATGCTGTATTGCTCTGGTCACTAAAAAAAAAAAAAAAGTACATACTGTCACCAGTCGGCGTCCCTGATTGCTGCCTATCCAGTTATATGATGACTGTGTGATGACAGTATGTAAAAAAGAAAAAAAAATAGTGAAAAAAACTTTCATTTCTTAATTTTCCAAAAAATTGTGACAAAAGATTACAACTTCAAAAAACACTCCACGTTTCTTAATAAATACGTTGGACTGTCTACTTTCCAATAAGGGGTCATTTGGGGGGTATTTGTACTGGCCTGGCTTCTTCGGGCCTCAAGAAATAGTCCTCCAGTACATCAGGTTTATTGTTTTTCAGATACACTATTTTGCCAAAAGTATTGGGACACTCCTCCAAATGATTGGATTCAGGTGTTCCAATCACCTCCATGGCCACAGGTGTATAAAATCATAGCACGAAGGAATGCAGACTGCTTCTGCAAACATTTGTGAAAGAATGGGTCGCTCTCAGTGAATTCAGGTGTGGTACTGTAAGTAGGTCGCCACCTGTGCAATAAGTCCATCCGTGAAATTTCCTTGCCACTAAATAATCCATGGTCAACAGTTAGACCCCTTTCACACTGGGGGCGTTTTTCAGGCACTACAGCGCTAAAAATAGTGCCTGCATAGCGCCTGAAAAAAGCGACTCCAGTGTGAAAGCCCCAGTGCTTTCACAGTGGATCGGTGCGCTGGCAGGGCGTCAGAAAAAGTCCTGCCAGCAGCTTCTTTGAAGTGGTGAAGGAGGGGTGAACTCACCGCTCCTCCCCATTGTGATCAATGGGGCAGCGCTGCTGTATTAGATCTCCGTTCATAGGCCATACAAGACAAATAAGAACTCCATAGTGTAGCCATTTCATAAAGGAAATGGTTTTAATAAAACATAGTACCTTACATTTAAGTTAAGAACAAGCAGTATCGCTAAATTCCCAACTTCCGGTCTCGGCCACGGCCGGAAATGACGTCACCAACTCCTCCTATGCATCACTGGTCAGGTGACTTTTTCAAGGCTCAGCCGCTGCTGTGTCTCAGCCAATCGGGAGGGAGATTCTTGGATGGCTGAGACACTCGTGTACATCGCTGGACAGAGAGGGACCTCAGGTGTTAGAGGGCTTGAAAAAGTCACGTGACCAATGACGCAACACGTAGGAGGAGCCGGTGACGTCACGGCCGAGACTGGAAGTCGGGAATTTAGCGATACTGCTCGATCTTAACTTAGATGTAAGTGTCAGGGTTGGGCTCAGCCCTTCCTTCTCTTAACTGGCCGCTCAGCTGTCCGCTAATTGCCAACTCCTATCTCTCCAAAGCTGCTTACCTGTTGATGATATCTGCTCGTCAGACCTGCCTACTTAAGCCGTCCAGCCCAGAGGATCGCTGCCTTCGCCTTGGTCAACATCACAGAGACTATCTCCTGCATTCCTGTTTAAAGACTTGCTTGGCTGACATCCCTTCTGGCTCCAGATCCTGCTTGCTGTTCCACTACACTGATCCCTGACTCTCTGGCTTGACTGACTATCCGTGATTTAACTGTACTTCTGTCTTGGTCTGATTTCATGGTTTATGGGAAATCGCAATCCTCTCTCCTCTGCTCTCCCTATAGCATAAACCCAAGGATGTGGTATATGGCAAAGTAATTAATATCCACTATGCTGTATTAGATCTCCTCCTCTCATAGGCCATACAAGACAAATAAGAACTCCATAGTGTAGTCATTTCATAAAGGAAATGGTTTTAATAAAACATAGTACCTTTACTGTGAGAAACCATGAAATCAGACCGAGACAGAAGTACAGTTAAATCACGGATAGTAATTAGCTGGCAATTAGCGGAAAGCTGAGCGGCCAGCTCAGAGAAGGAAGGGCTGAGCCCAACCCTGACACTTACATCTAAGTTAAGATCAAGCAGTATCGCTAAATTCCCGACTACTAGTCTCAGCTGTGACAGCACTGGCTCCTTCTACGCGTTGCGTCACTGGTCACGTGACTTTTTCAAGCCCCCCCTAACACCTACCTGAGGTCCCTCTCTGTCCAGCGATGTACACAAGTGCCTCAGCCATCCAAGGTTCTCCCACCCGATTGGCTGAGACACAGCAGCGGCTGGGCCTTGAAAACGTCACCTGACCAGTGATGCGTAGGAGGAGCCGATGACATCACTTCCGGTCGTGGCCGAGACCGGAAGTTGGGAATTTAGTGATACTGCTTGTTCTTAACTTAGATGTAAGGTACTATGTTTTATTAAAACCATTTCCTTTATGAAATGACTACACTATGGAGTTCTTATTTGTTTTGTATGGCCTATGAACGTAGGAGAGGAGGAGATCTAATACAGCATAGTGGATATTGATTACTTTGCCATATACCACATCCTTGGGTTTATGCTATAGGGAGAGCAGAGGAGAGTGGATTGTGATTTCCTATAAAGGATCCAATTTTTGAAAGCCTTGTCAAACCCGTTGCGGATTATGATGCAGGAGAGGAAAGGAGAGTGGAACGTGAATTGCCGATAGGGATCTGTATACTAAAGCGCCACTAAACCTGTTGTGGTCTTTCTTCAAGGTGAGCTGCTAAGGCACAATCCTGGCAGATGCCTGGATGGTGGGAGTATCTATGTTCACAGCTTTCAAGAACTGTTTTTTTTATTGAGCACTTGATGTCTACATCTTTTCACTCTTTGACGCACATGAACTTTATAATTTGGGACTTATTTTTATGTAAAATTCGATGAATTTTTTTTTACCTTTAATAGAGCACTTTATCACCGTTTCATATGTTATCGAATATTAGTTGTATGTTTATGGAATTTATAATAATTATTTATGCATACGTATTTACTGTTTTGTATAACTTCTTGAATTAGAGCACCATTTTTTCATTAATAATAACTGGGAACAACAGCAACTCAGCCACGAAGCGGGAGGCCACATAAGATGACAGAGCCGGGTCAGCGCCTATTGAAGCTCACAGTGCGCAGAAGTCACCAACTCTCTGCAGAGTCAACAGCTAAAAGCCTCCAAACTTTGTGTGGCCATCAGACTAGCACAACAGTGCATAGGGGGCTTCATGGAATGAGTCTTCATGGCCAAACAGCTGCGTCCAAGCCCTACATCACCAAGTGCAATGCAAAGTGCAAGTGCAATGCAATGCATCGGATGCAGTGGCGTAAAGCACGCCGCCACTGTACTCTAGAGCAGTGGAGATGTGTTCCCTGGAGTGACCAATCATGCATCTCTGGCAATCCGATGGACATGTCTGGGTTTGGCGGTTGCCAGGAGAATGGTACTTGTCTGACTGCATTGTGCCAAGTGTAAAGTTTGGTGGAGGGGGGATTATGGTGTGGGGTTGTTTTTCAGGGGTTGGGCTTGGCCCCCTAGTTCCAATGAGGGGAAGGTTTGACCTCATATTATATGGTTTTGGGAAATCTGAAGACAAAAATCTACCAGAAATCTAATAGTGTGTAGGGGGTCTTAAGGCGTTAGCATACCAAGATATTTTGAACAATTTCATGGTCCCACCTTCCTGTTTCAACATGACTGCTCACCAGAGCACAAAGCAAGGTCCATAAAGACATGGATGAGCGAGTTTGTGCAGGCCAGTCAAGTTCCTCCACCCCAGAGTCCTGACCTCAACCCGATAGAACACCTTTGGGATGAATTAGAGCAGAGACTGCAGGCCAGGCCTTCTCATCCAACATCAGTGCCCGATCTCACAAATGCTCTTCTGGAAGAATGGTCAAACATTCCCATAGACACCCTCCTAAACCTTGTGGACGGCCTTCCCAGAAGAGTTGAAGCTGTTATAGGTGCAAAGGGTGGGCCAACTCAATATTGAACCCTACGGACTAAGACTGGGATGCCATTAAAGTGTGTGTGTGTGTGTGTGTGTGTGTATATATATATATATATATATATATATATATATAAAAAAAGCAGGCATCCCAATACTTTTGGCAATATAGTGTGTATATACCATAGTTTGTGGACAATATACCTTTCCGAAAGACTAAATAATATACACTAATTTGGTTTATTTTTACCAAACAAATGTAGCAGAATACATTTTGGCCTAAATTTATGAAGAAAAATAATTTGATATAAAGTTTTGCAAATAAAGAAAATTTTTTTTGCAAAAATAAAAAGCCCAGCGGTCATTAAATACCACTGAAAGAAAGCTTTATTTATGTGAAAAAAATTATTCAAAGCAACATATGGGTACAGTGTTGCATGATTAAGCTTTCACACTTTGAATGACAATTGCAAAAAGAGGTTGTAAACCCGTTTTTAGAACTTGTACCTACAGGTAAGCCTAGAATAAGTCTTAACTATAGGTACTGTAAATATCTCCTAAAAGTGCGCCGCTTAGGAGATATTTACCTTGTATTGCACCGATGATGTAATCGGCGCATGCGCTGTGAAGAAACGGCCATCCGTGCCATTTCTTCCCGAGCAAGTGCCGTGACTGGCGGCTTCGGCACGCATGCGCTAGAGTGACGTCACACAGCCAGAGTCCGCGCCACCGGAAGGAAGAGGGGTGAAGATGGATGCGGCCACCAGCGGGGACAGCACGGGCTTCTTTTGCAGGTAAGTGCCACATAATGGTCTAGTATGCATACTAGCCCATTATGCTTTTGGTTTGCAGGGAACAAAAGAGGAAGTAAAACCCATCAGGGTTTACTTCCTCCTTAAGGTGATTATAAAGTCTAGTTTTTTTTTTTCCCATAAGAAATTACAAACATGTTATACTTACCTGCTCTGTGTAGTGGATTTGCACAGAGCAGCCTGGATCCTCCTCTTCTCGGGTCCCTCCTCTGCTATCCTGGCTCCTCCCTCCTGTTGAGTGCCCCCACAGCAAGCAGCTTGCTATGGGGGCACCCGAGCCAAGTCACTGCTCCCTGTGTCCATTCAGACAAGGGGCCCGGCCCTGCCCCACCACCTCCCTCCTGATTGACTAGCTGACTTTGATTGACAGCAGCGACAGCCAATGGCGACGCCGCTGCTGTGTCTCAGCCAATCAGGAGGGAGAATTTCGGGCCACACACGACCCCTTCATCAGGACTGGTTTTTATCTTCTTTCTTTATCTAGATCAGGGGTCTCCAAACTCTCTAAACAAAGGGCCAGTTTACTGTCCTTCAAACTTTAGGAGGGCTGGACTGTGGCTAACGAGAGAAGAAAATGTCTTGGCGTCAATGCCCCACAATTAGTATTAGAGAACGTAGTAGTGCCCCATTGTTGGCATCAAGTTTTTTGAGTATTTTTCGGACACCATCTTCTGTTAGTACCACATCACTGAATGTGCCTTTGTGGCTAACAATACAGTCTTTATTACTATATCCCTCCTTTTCCTTTGTAGAAACTGAGAAGAAGAATGCATTTAGTACAGTTACCTTTTCCATGGCAGTGGTAACCAACTTCCCCTGATCATCCTTTATGGGGTCAATATGCTCTGACCTCGCTTTCTTACTATTTGAATGTATTTAAAAAATATTTGGGGTATTTGTTTTTACTCTTTTCCGTTATGTATCAATTAGCTGCCCTGATTGCGCTCCTACATTTCTTAATGCATTCCTGTGTTGAAATGCTGACAATGACTCCTCAGCTTTATATTTTTAAAGGCCATTTTTTTTTCTTTTATATGAAAGATTAGCCACCAAGGTTAAATTGTGTAGCCCTCTTATATTTGTTTCCCATTGGATGTACTGTAATACCTTTATTTAATATCTTTTTTTTAAAGCACTCCCATTTTCATAGTCTCTGGAATTTTATCCCATTTAATAAATTGTAGCATGAAGTGCAGTGTAGTGTAGAAAAGTTGGCTCTTTTGAAATTCAGTGTTCTTCTATTACACTTGTGCTTCCTTTTCCTGAGAGTTACAGTGGGGCAAAAAAGTATTTAGTCAGCCACCAATTGTGCAAGTTCTCCCACTTAAAAAGATGAGAGAGGCCTGTAATTGTCATCATAGGTATACCTCAACTATGAGAGACAAAATGTGGAAACAAATCCAGACAATCACATTTGTTTGATTTTTGAAAGAATTTATTTGCAAATTATGGTGGAAAATAAGTATTTGGTCAATATGAAAAGTTCATCTCAATACTTTGTTATATATCCTTTGTTGGCAATGACAGAGGTCAAACGTTTTCTGTAAGTCTTCACAAGGTTGTCACACACTGTTGCTGGTATGTTGGCCCATTCCTCCATGCAGATCTCCTCTAGAGCAGCGATGTTTTGGGGCTGTCGCTGGGCAACACGGACTTTCAACTCCCTCCAAAGGTTTTCTATGGGGTTGAGATCTGGAGACTGGCTAGGCCACTCCAGGACCTTGAAATGCTTCTTACGAAGCCACTCCTTCGTTGCCCGGGCGGTGTGTTTGGGATCATTGTCATGCTGAAAGACCCAGCCACGTTTCATCTTCAATGCCCTTGCTGATGGGAGGAGGTTTGCACTCAAAATCTCAGGATACATGGCCCCATTCATTCTTTCATGTACACGGATCAGTCGTCCTGTTCCCTTTGCAGAGAAACAGCCCCAAAGCATGATGTTGCCACCCCCATGCTTCACAGTAGGTATGGTGTTCTTTGGTTGCAACTCAGCATTCTCTCTCCTCCAAACACGACGAGTTGTGTTTCTACCAAACAGTTGTACTTTGGTTTCATCTGACCATATGACATTCTCCCAATCCTCTTCTGGATCATCCAAATGCTCTCTAGCAAACCTCAGACGGGCCCGGACATGTACTGGCTTAAGCAGGGGGACACGTCTGGCACTGCAGGATCTGAGTCCCTGGCAACGTAGTGTGTTACTGATGGTAGCCTTTGTTACGTTGGTCCCAGCTCTCTGCAGGTCATTCACTAGGTCCCCCCGTGTGGTTCTGGGATTTTTGCTCACCGTTCTTGTGATCATTTTGACCCCACAGGGTGAGATTTTGCGTGGAGCCCCAGATCAAGGGAGATTATCAGTGGTCTTGTATGTCTTCCATTTTCTAATTATTGCTCCCACAGTTGATTTCTTCACACCAAGCTGCTTTCCTATTGCAGATTCAGTCTTCCCAACCCGTTTGCAGGTCTACAATTTTGTTTCTGGTGTCCTTCGACAGCTCTTTGGTCTTCACCATAGTGGAGTTTGGAGTGTGACTGTTTGAGGTTGTGGACAGGTGTCTTTTATACTAACAAGTTCAAAGAGGTGCCATTAATACAGGTAATGAGTGGAGGACAGAGGAGCCTCTTAAAGGAGAAGATACAGGTCTGTGAGAGCCAGAAATCTTGCTTGTTTGTAGGAGACCAAATATTTATTTTCCACCATAATTTGCAAATAAATTCTTTCAAAAACCAGGCAATGTGATTGTCTGGATTTGTTTCCACATTTTGTCTCTCATAGTTGAGGTATACCTATGATGACAATTACAGGCCTCTCTCATCTTTTTAAGTGGGAGAACTTGCACAATTGGTGGCTGACTAAATACTTTTTTGTCCCACTGTATACTAAATGTAATTACCCTGTGATCGGTGTTTCCCAAGTTGTCCCTTATTTCCACATCTGCGATCAAATCAGTGTTATTTGTATTTAGTAGATCAAGCGGAGCATTGATTCTAGTTGGGTCATCGAGCAGTTGACACACAAAGTTGTCCTGCAAGACATTTAAGAAATGACGAGCCTTAGATGGCTGTAGCGTCACATATGGCGACCCATCACATTTGGCTACCCGCTGGACTGCGCATGCGCGACGCCGCCATATGCATTCCAACACTGTGGCGATCTGCGCTTGCGCAGAATTTTGTGGCCACACCCCTGAGTCCAGGTTCAAGCCCCACCATCCAAGTGGACTTAGAGTTAGATTATAATTATGCCGAGCGAAGCGAGGGGCCCTGTGGCAAAGTGCTCTTACAACAGTGTTGGAACGCATATGGCGGCGTCGCGCATGCGCCCTCCAGCGGGTAGCGAAATGTGATGGGTAGCCGAATGTGACGTGACATGGGCAAACAGTTCCACTTCCTTCTGCCCTGTCCATATCTGGATAATTGAAGTCCCCCAATATAATAACATTTCCCTGCCTCCCCACCATCCCTAAATGTGATAGGAGATCCAACTCCTCCTCATCCTTCAAGGTAGGGGATATACAGCATCCGCCCATCTCTTACTTCCAATTTGTTTCTTCGCTTTCGAGCTCCAGGCACAACAATTCCACCTCCTCCCTTACCCCAATGTCATCCCTCACGTTCACTAGAAAATCATTCTTGATATACAGACATACCCCTTCCTGTCCCTCTGATACAAGGAGTACCCCTTGACAGTGGCAAGTCCGTCATGTAAGCCATCAAACCAAGTTTCTGATATTCTAAATCCTCCTCCTGTATCAGCAGCTCCAGTTTTTCCATTTTTATTAGCCAGGCTTCTAGCATTTGTGTACACGCCTCTTATTTTTGTATGGACACATAATATGCTCTGCTTAGTTGTTCTGAGGCTCCAATTGGATTTTGGCAGCCTACGCACCTTGGGTTTAGGTATTCCAGTTACACTACCACTAATGCCCCCCGTAGCACCCTCTGGCATTTGCTCACTGCCAGCCATCACTTCCTCCGATTCACCCCCATGACCTAGTTTAAAAGACCCTCTAACTTTTTGGCTATCTTCTCTCCCCACAGTGCTGCACCCTCCCCACTGATACCAATGATGGGGCACTATTCCTCCCACTGACACCAATGATGGGGCACTATTCTTCTCTCTGACACCAATGACGGGGCACTATTCTTCCAACCGATACCAAAGATGGGGCACTATTCCTCCAAATGATACCAAAGATGGGGCACTATTCTTCCCACTGACACCAATGATGGGACACTATTCTTCCCACTGACACCGAAGATGGGACACTATTCTTCCCACTGACACCGAAGATGGGACACTATTCTTCCCACTGACACCAATGATGGGGCACTATTACTTCCCTTGACACCAACGATGGGGCACTATTCCTCCCCCTGACACCAATGATGGGGCACTATTCCTCCAACCGATACCAAAGATGGGGCACTATTCCTCCAACCGATACAAAAGATGGGGTACTATTCTTCCCACTGACACCAATGATGGGGCACTATTCTTCCCACTAACACCAATAATGGGGCACTATTCCCCCCACTGACACCAATGATGGGGCACTATTCTTCCCACCGACACCAAAGATGGGGCACTATTCCTCCAACCGATACCAATAATGGGACATTATTCTTCCCACTGACGCCAATGATGGGGCACTATTCCTCCCACTGACGCCAATGATGGGGCACTATTCCTCCCACTGACACCAATGATGGGGCACCATTACAATAATAATAATGTAATACCCATGTAAGCATGGTTATTAAGTTAAAAAAAAACTTCAAACCAAGCTGGACCAATTTGAACCCGATGCAGGGTGGTGACATGGATCTTTTTTTTTTTTTTTTTTTTATACAAACAAAAAACTATATCAACTTAATTACTAAATATCAAATAGTGTGTATATATATATATATATATATATATATATATATATATATATATATATATATACATATATATATATATACACACTCACACACACACACACAAAAAAAACAAAACAAGGAAAAAAAGAAACAAAACTTAGACCAAACAAACCTTGCACCTCTCATATTAAAGTGGCGTTCTCATAATTAACGATTAATTATTTGGATGAGTAAATTGTATTTATGCTCCTATTATGTTTTGGCTATTATATAAGAATGCCACTTTAATACGAGAGGACGTGGATCCTTTACAGTATAAAATCCATTTATCTCTTGGATTGTAAGCTCCAACTCGCAGGGCCCTCTGCTTCCTCCTGTGTTGTACCTGTACTGTCATCCCTCATGTTGTACAGTGCGGTGCAAACTGTTGGTCTTATGTAAATCCTGTATAATAATTTATTAATTAAAAAAATCCAGACGACAAGCAGCTTACAGGTTTCTGTCCTCCAGGAGCCTTAATCATTGCTAGTGCTTCTTACCTCTGCCTATACATAATAAATGGATTGTATGCTGTGAAGGATCCATGTCACCGATGGCATCTGATTAAAATCTTCAGCCTGTTGATCGGTTACTGGAGCGCTGTCTTTCCTATCGATCTGGATTATTGGGGGTAGTAGCACATTTTTGAAGCTGGATTAATGTATGTGTGTAATAAAATCCAGGTGACATCAGCCATAGGCATCCATTGTTCGTGCTCCCTCTTCTCCCCTGCAGACCCTGCTGGCTGACTCAGGGGAGCCGGATCTCGTAATCTGACCGCAGCAGCCTGAAAATAGATAATTATTTGTGTTGGTAGGTGTGTGGGGGGGGGTGGGAGGCATTTTTAGAACTGTCGGTTTTTCTTCCCCGCTGGCTGACTCGGGAGCCGGATATACCAGAGCAGCTTGAAAATAGATAAGTATATACAGTGTTAGCATTTGTAAGACACTTGGTGCTCCCTCCCCAGGCTGATTTAGGGAGGCCGGATCATGTAACCCAGACTGGAGCAGCCTGAAAATAGGCAACTATATGTAAGGTTATAGCAGGAGGGAGCATTTTTCAGAACGTTTGTGCTCCCTCCTCTCCCCTGCAGCCTGACTCAGGAGAGCCGGATAATGTGACCCAGACCAGAGAAGCCTAAAAATAGGTAAGCCTCTGGTCCGGTTATGTGATCTGGTTCCCCTGAGTCAGCCAGCAGGGTCGAGAAAGGAGCACTGGGGGGGGGGGGGGGGGAGCATTTTTAGGACTGTCGGTGCTCCCTCCACTCCCCTGCAGCTGACTCAGGGGAGCTGGAACACATGACCAGATCAGAGCAGCTTGAAAATAGGTAAGTGTATACAGTGCTAGCCTGCAGTGGAGCCCCAAGTGTCGTAAAAATGCTAACACTGTATATACTTATCTGATTTAAAGCTGATCCAGTCTGGTCATGCGATGTGATTCTGCTCCAGTCAGCCAGCAGGGGCTGCAAGGGAATTGGGGGAGCATCGACAGTCCTAAAAAATGCTCCCTCCCCTCTGCTAACCCTGTATTATACTTGTCTATTGTCAGCCTGCTCCAGTTGGGGGGGTCACATGATCCGACTCCCCTGAGTCAGACTGCAGGGGAGAGGAGGGAGCACCAAGTGTCTTTAAAAATGCTGACTCATGGGAACCAAATCATGTGACGCGGACCAGAGCAGCCTGAAAATAGGCAAGTATATACACTGTTAGCAGTGTGGAGGGAGCATTTTTAAGACTAGTTAGCTTTACCCAGGAATTCTACTTTAAGAAGATTAATACAGTCGACCCCCAAAATTTGGGGTACCCGCAAATATTGGATGTGGTCAAAAAAATGCCTATAAATGCATCAGGTGGCACCTGTTCTTCAGGCGCTTCAGGAGGAGTCGTATCTTCTGATGGGTCTTCTTCAGTCTAGTTCTCCTGATCGCTGCCTCGTTCTTCATGTAGCGTACGGTACTTTCGTTGATGCCATAATGGCGCTCTACTGCGGCATGACTTTAGTTCCTGGAGCAAAACCAGTAGTTCAACCTTCTCCTGGAGGGTCTTAAACTTCTTCTGGTGCTTAGATTCATTGTCAGAAGTGCAGGGCAGTTGGGCGGCATCTTAGGGCTTTGGGAAGAGCAAAACGAGAAAAACACAAGAACACTCAGCGATGCGGTAGGGGTGGAGGGCGACAGGGTAGAGGACGAGGAAGGAGGGCGACAGGGTAGAGGGCGAGGAAGGAGGGCGACAGGGTAGAGGGCGAGGAAGGAGGACGACAGGGTAGAGGGCGAGGAAGGAGGACGACAGGGTAGAGGGCGAGGAAGGAGGACGACAGGGTAGAGGGCGAGGAAGGAGGACGACAGGGTAGAGGGCGAGGAAGGAGGACGACAGGGTAGAGGGCGAGGAAGGAGGACGACAGGGTAGAGGGCGAGGACGGAGGACGACAGGGTAGAGGACGAGGACGGAGGACGACAGGGTAGAGGACGAGGACGGAGGACGACAGGGTAGAGGACGAGGACGGAGGACGACAGGGTAGAGGACGAGGACGGAGGACGACAGGGTAGAGGACGAGGACGGAGGACGACAGGGTAGAGGACGAGGACGGAGGACGACAGGGTAGAGGACGAGGACGGAGGACGACAGGGTAGAGGACGAGGACGGAGGACGACAGGGTAGAGGACGAGGACGGAGGACGACAGGGTAGAGGACGAGGACGGAGGACGACAGGGTAGAGGACGAGGACGGAGGACGACAGGGTAGAGGACGAGGACGGAGGACGACAGGGTAGAGGACGAGGACGGAGGACGACAGGGTAGAGGACGAGGACGGAGGACGACAGGGTAGAGGACGAGGACGGAGGACGACAGGGTAGAGGACGAGGACGGAGGACGACAGGGTAGAGGACGAGGACGGAGGACGACAGGGTAGAGGACGAGGACGGAGGACGACAGGGTAGAGGACGAGGACGGAGGACGACAGGGTAGAGGACGAGGACGGAGGACGACAGGGTAGAGGACGAGGACGGAGGACGACAGGGTAGAGGACGAGGACGGAGGACGACAGGGTAGAGGACGAGGACGGAGGACGACAGGGTAGAGGACGAGGACGGAGGACGACAGGGTAGAGGACGAGGACGGAGGACGACAGGGTAGAGGACGAGGACGGAGGACGACAGGGTAGAGGACGAGGACGGAGGACGACAGGGTAGAGGACGAGGACGGAGGACGACAGGGTAGAGGACGAGGACGGAGGACGACAGGGTAGAGGACGAGGACGGAGGACGACAGGGTAGAGGACGAGGACGGAGGACGACAGGGTAGAGGACGAGGACGGAGGACGACAGGGTAGAGGACGAGGACGGAGGACGACAGGGTAGAGGACGAGGACGGAGGACGACAGGGTAGAGGACGAGGACGGAGGACGACAGGGTAGAGGACGAGGACGGAGGACGACAGGGTAGAGGACGAGGACGGAGGACGACAGGGTAGAGGACGAGGACGGAGGACGACAGGGTAGAGGACGAGGACGGAGGACGACAGGGTAGAGGACGAGGACGGAGGACGACAGGGTAGAGGACGAGGACGGAGGACGACAGGGTAGAGGACGAGGACGGAGGACGACAGGGTAGCGGAAGAGGACGACGACAGGGTAGCGGAAGAGGACGACGACAGGGTAGCGGAAGAGGACGACGACAGGGTAGCGGAAGAGGACGACGACAGGGTAGCGGAAGAGGACGACGACAAGGTAAAAGGAAGAGGACGAAGAGGACGACAAGGTAGAGGAAGAGGACGACAAGGTAAAGGAAGAGGACGACATGGTAAAGGAAGAGGACGACATAGTAAAGGAAGAGGACGACAAGGTAAAGGAAGAGGACGACAAGGTAAAGGAAGAGGACGACAAGGTAGAGGAAGAGGACGACAAGGTAGAGGAAGAGGACGACAAGGTAGAGGAAGAGGACGACAAGGTAGAGGAAGAGGACGACAAGGTAGAGGAAGAGGACGACAAGGTAGAGGAAGAGGAAGAGGACGACAAGGTAGAGGAAGAGGACGAGGACGACAAGGTAGAGGACGAGGACGACAAGGTAGAGGACGAGGACGACAAGGTAGAGGACGACGAGGACGTAGAGGACGAAAAAAAAGGTAGGGAAAGGAAAGGAGGAGGAGGGAAAGGGGAGAAGGAGGAAGGAAGAACGGCCAGGGGAGAAGTAAGGAAGACCGATGGACCCACCAGCAGCCAGTTTAGGGATGTCTCACCATCCGACGCTCCACAATTCAAGGAGGAGATAGGCAGGACAGAGGTAAGGAGGCGGTCCGTCTCCCGCGGCGGGGGGGTGTGTGTGTGTGTGTTTGTATACCGTCTCGTGTCCTGCGGGGAGTGGATGGTGTTCCGGTGGGGGGGGGGTTTGACCCCCCCCTCCAAATTATCGTGCACCAACCGCCACTGTTCACATGCTTAGAAGGTTTACTATTGCTGGGCAACTCTCTCGCTACGTAGAATGAAACATATCAAGGCCATATTCTTTGTAATATATTTATTATAGTCAAAGATAATACATCTGAAGATTCCGGAGGTACAGGTTAAAGGGGGACCGAAGGCTTCTTACATTAAAAGGAAGCAAGTGCCGGGTTCAGCTTCCCCACCGTCATCTCGGGAGTGTTTTCTTTCAAGAACCAAGGGACTAACAAGGTGACTAATGAGGTGGAGAAACCTAACACAGCGGGGGGGGGGGGGGGGGGGGTTGGAGCGATCACGTCACATCACATTCAAATATAAAATAAATATGAAAAGTCTGGGCAGGTGAAGAGGCACAGGCAGGAGGCAGCAGACTGCCTGTTCAATTCATATCCCCTTCTCTACCGGAGCATCATGCCTTGCACTTAGCCTTTTTTTTTTTAATTCCCGCTCTGCTCAACCGAAATGCTTTGTGTAGCGGCGATCATGTAGACTTCCACTACTATAGATGCCACTGACCACACTGTGTCGGGTTCAGTGCTCCGACAGAGACGAGTTTCTCCATAATCCATCCCCACAAAAGGCAAAACTCTTAAAAAGATGTCAAGCCCCCCCCCCCCACCACCACGGGTTATGGCTTTGGACGCTGGTTCCCCGGCACGGATGATTACCCGCGGGGGGAAAACACGCATGGCTCAGATCTCCAAGACAGCACGAGGGGGTAACAAGCTGCCCGTGTGTGGGAAACCTTCTAAGAGTGCGGGAGAGTCTCCTGTGTCACCAACGTGAGCCAATCGTAACGAGCGCAGAGAAAAAAAAAATAGTTTCTATCTGGATAACTGTTACAAAATAACCTATTTTTGTATCTTTTCTTTCCTAACATTTTCTGGCAAAGACTACAATAAAGTTACATTAAGCAGCCTCCTTTAGAGATTGGTTCCACAGGAGACTGGCCCACCTTGATTGGTAAAAATTACACTTTACATTTCATTGATCTCCTAAAACACAGACTGGGAGGGGGGGGGGGGGGGGGGGTTATCCTGTTATTTTTACTGAAAGCCTCACAGGTAGCACAAAGCATCATGGAGGGGGGAGGAGGGGTAAAAAGCAGGGATCTTACTGCAGGTGAAGCCCACGAGAGACACTGGGAGATATCTTGACCCGTGCCCTGCAGGCCCCTTCCTTGAATGAAGGGGGTTAATGAGAATGAAAAGAAACCGTTTATTTTTGGCACGTTCTGCAGAGATCCCATCCTGCAGGGTGGCAGGAGCAGGATACGTCAGCGGTGGCTCTCTGCCTGGACCAGCTTCTCGTCTTCTCCTCCTCCTCACACCCCTGCGGCGTGCGTCGGGGTGCTGGGCTGTTTCAGGCCCATGGTAGAGCAAAGCCAGCCGGCGAAATCCACTTCCTCCAATTCGGCTGTTTTAATAAAACTGTGAACCTGGATGGAGAAGGGGGAGAGAAACACTATGAGGCTCGGTCAACATACATATATGCATCTTTATCAGCAGGGATGAGCTTTCCCACAAAAGCGGAGTTACCCTTTAAGCAAGGAGTGCTTACGGTTCACCATTTCTATGCTGATAAACAAGGATGAGCCCAGGCAGATTCATCTATCTATCATATATATATAGAGAGAGATTATATATATGATCAAGCTATATATAGAGACATATCTATCTATCTATCTATCTATAGAGAGAGAGAGAGAGAGAGAGAGAGAGAGAGAGAGAGAGAGAGAGAGAGAATATATATACACACATATCTCCCCATCGAGAATATATATTCTCTCTAGAGAAAGCGTGTGTGTGTATATATATATATATATATATATATATATATATATATATATATATATATATATATAATGTGTGTGTATTTTTCGATAGAGATGGATCTATATCTCTCTCTCTAGATCTATCCATCTATCTTTGTGTGCGTGTGTGTCACTGTATAATGATGAAAATACTGATTGGCTCCCCTGCAGATTGTGTAAGTTTTGCCCACCTACAAAGAAATGAAGGGTCAATAATTTTTATCATAAGTGTATTTTAAATGATAGAGACAGAATATCAACCAAAAATCCAGAAAAAACACACGATACAAATGTTATAAATGGAGTTGCAGTTCAGTGAGTAAAATAAGTATTTGATCCCCTACCAACCAACACTACTTCTGGCTCCCACAGACTGGCTCCAGTAGGTGTTCATGTAGTACACAGATTAGTCCTGTCAATGTAAGAAGGTGCTCCTAACGACAACTCGTTATGTGTATAAAAAGACACCTGTCCACAGAATCTCTTTCTTCCATTCAAACTTTACCATCATAGGCAAGACCAAAGAGCTGTCAAAGGACATCAGGGAGAAGATTGTAGACCTGCACAAGGCTGGAATGGGCTACAAGACCATCAGCAAGAAGCTTGGTGAGGAGACAACTGTTGGAGCGATTATTCGCAAATGGAAGTAATACAAAATAACCAACAACCGCCCTCGGTCTGGAGCTCCATGCAAGGTTTCTCCTCATGGGGTGAAGATGATGATGAGAAA